>NW_027364556.1:7500-10000 GCF_046119375.1 Phyllobates terribilis
CCCCCACGCAGCTGCGGAAGCCTGGGTTCAGCCAAGGTGCAGACCTCCAGCCGAACAGGGACTCATAGCCAAAACGCATACCCAGGCCTACGGAGGTGAAAACCAGCTTAAATGAGTCGAAATGTGTCGGGGCTGAGAGGTACCTCTCTCTCATATATTCTGCCGGTGGTGTGCAAAACTGGGTCTTTGCATGGAGTGTCACCCTATACCCACTTTAGGGACGCATGCAAAAAAGTGCCCGATCGCCTGGAACTGTCAGGCGGATTCGGCTCCCTGGAATTTCCTCATTCTGGTTCTTTTTCACTTTTTGTCTCTTTTGCGACATCTAGTGGGCAGGCTGCATTACTGCAACCGGGGACACCTCAAAACGCTTGGAACTGGGGAGCGGGCTCAATTTACAAACGTTTTGCGGGTCCTGGAAGTCAAAATTGTGACTTCTGAAAACGACTAAGTATCAAGGACTCATCGCGCGAATCGCTCTGGAACTGAAATCGGATGCGCGCACTGACATGCTCCCCTCTCTGGAAGTCTGACACAAGTTGAAAAATTTTCTAAGTCCCCAAAAATTTTTTTTTTCAACTTTTTTTCAATTTTCCCCCTGTGGGATATATATTTTACCCACACTTTTGGAGCCCTCCTGGGATGCCCTCTAACATACTAGAACCTCATTTTGTGGAAGTTTTCACAAAATTGTGAAATTTTCAAAAAGTCAGAAATTTTGCCAAAAACGACTAAGTATCAAGGACTCATCGCGCGAATCGCTCTGGAACTGAAATCGGATGCGCGCACTGACACGCTCCCCTGTCTGGAAGTCTGACAAAAGTTGAAAAATTTTCTAAGTCCCCAAAAATTTTTTTTTTCAACTTTTTTTCAATTTTCCCCCTGTGGGATATATATTTTACCCACACTTTTGGAGCCCTCCTGGGATGCCCTCTAACATACTAGAACCTCATTTTGTGGAAGTTTTCACAAAATTGTGAAATTTTCCAAAAAGTCAGAAATTTTGCAAAAACGACTAAGTATCAAGGACTCATCGCGCGAATCGCTCTGGAACTGAAATCGGATGCGCGCACTGACATGCTCCCCTCTCTGGAAGTCTGACACATGTGTGAAAATTTTCTAAGTCCCCAAAAATTTTTTTTTTCAACTTTTTTTCAATTTTCCCCCTGTGGGATATATATTTTACCCACACTTTTGGAGCCCTCCTGGGATGCCCTCTAACATACTAGAACCTCATTTTGTGGAAGTTTTCACAAAATTGTGAAATTTTCAAAAAGTCAGAAATTTTGCCAAAAACGACTAAGTATCAAGGACTCATCGCGCGAATCGCTCTGGAACTGAAATCGGATGCGCGCACTGACACGCTCCCCTGTCTGGAAGTCTGACAAAAGTTGAAAAATTTTCTAAGTCCCCAAAAATTTTTTTTTTCAACTTTTTTTCAATTTTCCCCCTGTGGGATATATATTTTACCCACACTTTTGGAGCCCTCCTGGGATGCCCTCTAACATACTAGAACCTCATTTTGTGGAAGTTTTCACAAAATTGTGAAATTTTCAAAAAGTCAGAAATTTTGCCAAAAACGACTAAGTATCAAGGACTCATCGCGCGAATCGCTCTGGAACTGAAATCGGATGCGCGCACTGACACGCTCCCCTGTCTGGAAGTCTGACAAAAGTTGAAAAATTTTCTAAGTCCCCAAAAATTTTTTTTTTCAACTTTTTTTCAATTTTCCCCCTGTGGGATATATATTTTACCCACACTTTTGGAGCCCTCCTGGGATGCCCTCTAACATACTAGAACCTCATTTTGTGGAAGTTTTCACAAAATTGTGAAATTTTCCAAAAAGTCAGAAATTTTGCAAAAACGACTAAGTATCAAGGACTCATCGCGCGAATCGCTCTGGAACTGAAATCGGATGCGCGCACTGACACGCTCCCCTGTCTGGAAGTCTGACAAAAGTTGAAAAATTTTCTAAGTCCCCAAAAATTTTTTTTTTCAACTTTTTTTCAATTTTCCCCCTGTGGGATATATATTTTACCCACACTTTTGGAGCCCTCCTGGGATGCCCTCTAACATACTAGAACCTCATTTTGTGGAAGTTTTCACAAAATTGTGAAATTTTCAAAAAGTCAGAAATTTTGCCAAAAACGACTAAGTATCAAGGACTCATCGCGCGAATCGCTCTGGAACTGAAATCGGATGCGCGCACTGACACGCTCCCCTGTCTGGAAGTCTGACAAAAGTTGAAAAATTTTCTAAGTCCCCAAAAATTTTTTTTTTCAACTTTTTTTCAATTTTCCCCCTGTGGGATATATATTTTACCCACACTTTTGGAGCCCTCCTGGGATGCCCTCTAACATACTAGAACCTCATTTTGTGGAAGTTTTCACAAAATTGTGAAATTTTCCAAAAAGTCAGAAATTTTGCAAAAACGACTAAGTATCAAGGACTCATCGCGCGAATCGCTCTGGAACTGAAATCGGATGCGCGCACTGACATG
>NW_027364556.1:20000-22500 GCF_046119375.1 Phyllobates terribilis
GCGCCACCTCCCCACCCGGGAGCGCTGCGCCAGATCGATCGGAGGAAGAGCAGGGGTGCATGTAGGGACTTGCCCAAGTACGGAGGCTGCAAACCCCTGTCGTCGGGAGATACGTGCCCACGAGTCCTGGAAGCGCGACTCGGGTACAGGCGCCCTTGCGGGGGGGTACTGGATGTGGAACAGCACTGGGGTCGAAGCCACAAAAGCATCCGCCCTCATGGAGCCTCTCCTCGGCCTAAAAATCCAGATTTTAGCCTTGACGGCGCCCCCATGTGGAGAACCAGGGCCCGCGGGGGGGTCTGGCCAGGCTCACTTCAACCCAGGAACACCTCTCTGACTTGGGATAGGCGACCGGCAAAAGTCCCCCCACGCAGCTGCGGAAGCCTGGGTTCAGCCAAGGTGCAGACCTCCAGCCGAACAGGGACTCATAGCCAAAACGCATACCCAGGCCTACGGAGGTGAAAACCAGCTTAAATGAGTCGAAATGTGTCGGGGCTGAGAGGTACCTCTCTCTCATATATTCTGCCGGTGGTGTGCAAAACTGGGTCTTTGCATGGAGTGTCACCCTATACCCACTTTAGGGACGCATGCAAAAAAGTGCCCGATCGCCTGGAACTGTCAGGCGGATTCGGCTCCCTGGAATTTCCTCATTCTGGTTCTTTTTCACTTTTTGTCTCTTTTGCGACATCTAGTGGGCAGGCTGCATTACTGCAACCGGGGACACCTCAAAACGCTTGGAACTGGGGAGCGGGCTCAATTTACAAACGTTTTGCGGGTCCTGGAAGTCAAAATTGTGACTTCTGAAAACGACTAAGTATCAAGGACTCATCGCGCGAATCGCTCTGGAACTGAAATCGGATGCGCGCACTGACATGCTCCCCTCTCTGGAAGTCTGACACAAGTTGAAAAATTTTCTAAGTCCCCAAAAATTTTTTTTTTCAACTTTTTTTCAATTTTCCCCCTGTGGGATATATATTTTACCCACACTTTTGGAGCCCTCCTGGGATGCCCTCTAACATACTAGAACCTCATTTTGTGGAAGTTTTCACAAAATTGTGAAATTTTCAAAAAGTCAGAAATTTTGCCAAAAACGACTAAGTATCAAGGACTCATCGCGCGAATCGCTCTGGAACTGAAATCGGATGCGCGCACTGACACGCTCCCCTGTCTGGAAGTCTGACAAAAGTTGAAAAATTTTCTAAGTCCCCAAAAATTTTTTTTTTCAACTTTTTTTCAATTTTCCCCCTGTGGGATATATATTTTACCCACACTTTTGGAGCCCTCCTGGGATGCCCTCTAACATACTAGAACCTCATTTTGTGGAAGTTTTCACAAAATTGTGAAATTTTCCAAAAAGTCAGAAATTTTGCAAAAACGACTAAGTATCAAGGACTCATCGCGCGAATCGCTCTGGAACTGAAATCGGATGCGCGCACTGACATGCTCCCCTCTCTGGAAGTCTGACACATGTGTGAAAATTTTCTAAGTCCCCAAAAATTTTTTTTTTCAACTTTTTTTCAATTTTCCCCCTGTGGGATATATATTTTACCCACACTTTTGGAGCCCTCCTGGGATGCCCTCTAACATACTAGAACCTCATTTTGTGGAAGTTTTCACAAAATTGTGAAATTTTCAAAAAGTCAGAAATTTTGCCAAAAACGACTAAGTATCAAGGACTCATCGCGCGAATCGCTCTGGAACTGAAATCGGATGCGCGCACTGACACGCTCCCCTGTCTGGAAGTCTGACAAAAGTTGAAAAATTTTCTAAGTCCCCAAAAATTTTTTTTTTCAACTTTTTTTCAATTTTCCCCCTGTGGGATATATATTTTACCCACACTTTTGGAGCCCTCCTGGGATGCCCTCTAACATACTAGAACCTCATTTTGTGGAAGTTTTCACAAAATTGTGAAATTTTCAAAAAGTCAGAAATTTTGCCAAAAACGACTAAGTATCAAGGACTCATCGCGCGAATCGCTCTGGAACTGAAATCGGATGCGCGCACTGACACGCTCCCCTGTCTGGAAGTCTGACACATGTGTGAAAATTTTCTAAGTCCCCAAAAATTTTTTTTTTCAACTTTTTTTCAATTTTCCCCCTGTGGGATATATATTTTACCCACACTTTTGGAGCCCTCCTGGGATGCCCTCTAACATACTAGAACCTCATTTTGTGGAAGTTTTCACAAAATTGTGAAATTTTCAAAAAGTCAGAAATTTTGCCAAAAACGACTAAGTATCAAGGACTCATCGCGCGAATCGCTCTGGAACTGAAATCGGATGCGCGCACTGACACGCTCCCCTGTCTGGAAGTCTGACACATGTGTGAAAATTTTCTAAGTCCCCAAAAATTTTTTTTTTCAACTTTTTTTCAATTTTCCCCCTGTGGGATATATATTTTACCCACACTTTTGGAGCCCTCCTGGGATGCCCTCTAACATACTAGAACCTCATTTTGTGGAAGTTTTCACAAAATTGTGAAATTTTCCAAAAAGTCAGAAA
>NW_027364556.1:47500-50000 GCF_046119375.1 Phyllobates terribilis
ACTTTTTGTCTCTTTTGCGACATCTAGTGGGCAGGCTGCATTACTGCAACCGGGGACACCTCAAAACGCTTGGAACTGGGGAGCGGGCTCAATTTACAAACGTTTTGCGGGTCCTGGAAGTCAAAATTGTGACTTCTGAAAACGACTAAGTATCAAGGACTCATCGCGCGAATCGCTCTGGAACTGAAATCGGATGCGCGCACTGACATGCTCCCCTCTCTGGAAGTCTGACACAAGTTGAAAAATTTTCTAAGTCCCCAAAAATTTTTTTTTTCAACTTTTTTTCAATTTTCCCCCTGTGGGATATATATTTTACCCACACTTTTGGAGCCCTCCTGGGATGCCCTCTAACATACTAGAACCTCATTTTGTGGAAGTTTTCACAAAATTGTGAAATTTTCAAAAAAGTCAGAAATTTTGCAAAAACGACTAAGTATCAAGGACTCATCGCGCGAATCGCTCTGGAACTGAAATCGGATGCGCGCACTGACACGCTCCCCTGTCTGGAAGTCTGACAAAAGTTGAAAAATTTTCTAAGTCCCCAAAAATTTTTTTTTTCAACTTTTTTTCAATTTTCCCCCTGTGGGATATATATTTTACCCACACTTTTGGAGCCCTCCTGGGATGCCCTCTAACATACTAGAACCTCATTTTGTGGAAGTTTTCACAAAATTGTGAAATTTTCAAAAAGTCAGAAATTTTGCCAAAAACGACTAAGTATCAAGGACTCATCGCGCGAATCGCTCTGGAACTGAAATCGGATGCGCGCACTGACACGCTCCCCTGTCTGGAAGTCTGACAAAAGTTGAAAAATTTTCTAAGTCCCCAAAAATTTTTTTTTTCAACTTTTTTTCAATTTTCCCCCTGTGGGATATATATTTTACCCACACTTTTGGAGCCCTCCTGGGATGCCCTCTAACATACTAGAACCTCATTTTGTGGAAGTTTTCACAAAATTGTGAAATTTTCAAAAAAGTCAGAAATTTTGCAAAAACGACTAAGTATCAAGGACTCATCGCGCGAATCGCTCTGGAACTGAAATCGGATGCGCGCACTGACATGCTCCCCTCTCTGGAAGTCTGACACATGTGTGAAAATTTTCTAAGTCCCCAAAAATTTTTTTTTTCAACTTTTTTTCAATTTTCCCCCTGTGGGATATATATTTTACCCACACTTTTGGAGCCCTCCTGGGATGCCCTCTAACATACTAGAACCTCATTTTGTGGAAGTTTTCACAAAATTGTGAAATTTTCAAAAAGTCAGAAATTTTGCCAAAAACGACTAAGTATCAAGGACTCATCGCGCGAATCGCTCTGGAACTGAAATCGGATGCGCGCACTGACACGCTCCCCTGTCTGGAAGTCTGACACATGTGTGAAAATTTTCTAAGTCCCCAAAAATTTTTTTTTTCAACTTTTTTTCAATTTTCCCCCTGTGGGATATATATTTTACCCACACTTTTGGAGCCCTCCTGGGATGCCCTCTAACATACTAGAACCTCATTTTGTGGAAGTTTTCACAAAATTGTGAAATTTTCAAAAAGTCAGAAATTTTGCCAAAAACGACTAAGTATCAAGGACTCATCGCGCGAATCGCTCTGGAACTGAAATCGGATGCGCGCACTGACACGCTCCCCTGTCTGGAAGTCTGACACATGTGTGAAAATTTTCTAAGTCCCCAAAAATTTTTTTTTTCAACTTTTTTTCAATTTTCCCCCTGTGGGATATATATTTTACCCACACTTTTGGAGCCCTCCTGGGATGCCCTCTAACATACTAGAACCTCATTTTGTGGAAGTTTTCACAAAATTGTGAAATTTTCCAAAAAGTCAGAAATTTTGCAAAAACGACTAAGTATCAAGGACTCATCGCGCGAATCGCTCTGGAACTGAAATCGGATGCGCGCACTGACACGCTCCCCTGTCTGGAAGTCTGACAAAAGTTGAAAAATTTTCTAAGTCCCCAAAAATTTTTTTTTTCAACTTTTTTTCAATTTTCCCCCTGTGGGATATATATTTTACCCACACTTTTGGAGCCCTCCTGGGATGCCCTCTAACATACTAGAACCTCATTTTGTGGAAGTTTTCACAAAATTGTGAAATTTTCCAAAAAGTCAGAAATTTTGCAAAAACGACTAAGTATCAAGGACTCATCGCGCGAATCGCTCTGGAACTGAAATCGGATGCGCGCACTGACATGCTCCCCTCTCTGGAAGTCTGACACATGTGTGAAAATTTTCTAAGTCCCCAAAAATTTTTTTTTTCAACTTTTTTTCAATTTTCCCCCTGTGGGATATATATTTTACCCACACTTTTGGAGCCCTCCTGGGATGCCCTCTAACATACTAGAACCTCATTTTGTGGAAGTTTTCACAAAATTGTGAAATTTTCAAAAAGTCAGAAATTTTGCCAAAAACGACTAAGTATCAAGGACTCATCGCGCGAATCGCTCTGGAACTGAAATCGGATGCGCGCACTGACACGCTCCCCTGTCTGGAAGTC
>NW_027364556.1:75000-77500 GCF_046119375.1 Phyllobates terribilis
GGAACTGGGGAGCGGGCTCAAATTTACAAACGTTTTGCGGGTCCTGGAAGTCAAAATTGTGACTTCTGAAAACGACTAAGTATCAAGGACTCATCGCGCGAATCGCTCTGGAACTGAAATCGGATGCGCGCACTGACATGCTCCCCTCTCTGGAAGTCTGACACAAGTTGAAAAATTTTCTAAGTCCCCAAAAATTTTTTTTTTCAACTTTTTTTCAATTTTCCCCCTGTGGGATATATATTTTACCCACACTTTTGGAGCCCTCCTGGGATGCCCTCTAACATACTAGAACCTCATTTTGTGGAAGTTTTCACAAAATTGTGAAATTTTCAAAAAGTCAGAAATTTTGCCAAAAACGACTAAGTATCAAGGACTCATCGCGCGAATCGCTCTGGAACTGAAATCGGATGCGCGCACTGACACGCTCCCCTGTCTGGAAGTCTGACAAAAGTTGAAAAATTTTCTAAGTCCCCAAAAATTTTTTTTTTCAACTTTTTTTCAATTTTCCCCCTGTGGGATATATATTTTACCCACACTTTTGGAGCCCTCCTGGGATGCCCTCTAACATACTAGAACCTCATTTTGTGGAAGTTTTCACAAAATTGTGAAATTTTCCAAAAAGTCAGAAATTTTGCAAAAACGACTAAGTATCAAGGACTCATCGCGCGAATCGCTCTGGAACTGAAATCGGATGCGCGCACTGACATGCTCCCCTCTCTGGAAGTCTGACACATGTGTGAAAATTTTCTAAGTCCCCAAAAATTTTTTTTTTCAACTTTTTTTCAATTTTCCCCCTGTGGGATATATATTTTACCCACACTTTTGGAGCCCTCCTGGGATGCCCTCTAACATACTAGAACCTCATTTTGTGGAAGTTTTCACAAAATTGTGAAATTTTCAAAAAGTCAGAAATTTTGCCAAAAACGACTAAGTATCAAGGACTCATCGCGCGAATCGCTCTGGAACTGAAATCGGATGCGCGCACTGACACGCTCCCCTGTCTGGAAGTCTGACAAAAGTTGAAAAATTTTCTAAGTCCCCAAAAATTTTTTTTTTCAACTTTTTTTCAATTTTCCCCCTGTGGGATATATATTTTACCCACACTTTTGGAGCCCTCCTGGGATGCCCTCTAACATACTAGAACCTCATTTTGTGGAAGTTTTCACAAAATTGTGAAATTTTCAAAAAGTCAGAAATTTTGCCAAAAACGACTAAGTATCAAGGACTCATCGCGCGAATCGCTCTGGAACTGAAATCGGATGCGCGCACTGACACGCTCCCCTGTCTGGAAGTCTGACAAAAGTTGAAAAATTTTCTAAGTCCCCAAAAATTTTTTTTTTCAACTTTTTTTCAATTTTCCCCCTGTGGGATATATATTTTACCCACACTTTTGGAGCCCTCCTGGGATGCCCTCTAACATACTAGAACCTCATTTTGTGGAAGTTTTCACAAAATTGTGAAATTTTCCAAAAAGTCAGAAATTTTGCAAAAACGACTAAGTATCAAGGACTCATCGCGCGAATCGCTCTGGAACTGAAATCGGATGCGCGCACTGACACGCTCCCCTGTCTGGAAGTCTGACAAAAGTTGAAAAATTTTCTAAGTCCCCAAAAATTTTTTTTTTCAACTTTTTTTCAATTTTCCCCCTGTGGGATATATATTTTACCCACACTTTTGGAGCCCTCCTGGGATGCCCTCTAACATACTAGAACCTCATTTTGTGGAAGTTTTCACAAAATTGTGAAATTTTCAAAAAGTCAGAAATTTTGCCAAAAACGACTAAGTATCAAGGACTCATCGCGCGAATCGCTCTGGAACTGAAATCGGATGCGCGCACTGACACGCTCCCCTGTCTGGAAGTCTGACAAAAGTTGAAAAATTTTCTAAGTCCCCAAAAATTTTTTTTTTCAACTTTTTTTCAATTTTCCCCCTGTGGGATATATATTTTACCCACACTTTTGGAGCCCTCCTGGGATGCCCTCTAACATACTAGAACCTCATTTTGTGGAAGTTTTCACAAAATTGTGAAATTTTCAAAAAGTCAGAAATTTTGCCAAAAACGACTAAGTATCAAGGACTCATCGCGCGAATCGCTCTGGAACTGAAATCGGATGCGCGCACTGACACGCTCCCCTGTCTGGAAGTCTGACAAAAGTTGAAAAATTTTCTAAGTCCCCAAAAATTTTTTTTTTCAACTTTTTTTCAATTTTCCCCCTGTGGGATATATATTTTACCCACACTTTTGGAGCCCTCCTGGGATGCCCTCTAACATACTAGAACCTCATTTTGTGGAAGTTTTCACAAAATTGTGAAATTTTCAAAAAGTCAGAAATTTTGCCAAAAACGACTAAGTATCAAGGACTCATCGCGCGAATCGCTCTGGAACTGAAATCGGATGCGCGCACTGACACGCTCCCCTGTCTGGAAGTCTGACAAAAGTTGAAAAATTTTCTAAGTCCCCAAAAATTTTTTTTTTCAACTTTTTTTCAATTTTCCCCCT
>NW_027364556.1:87500-90000 GCF_046119375.1 Phyllobates terribilis
GCAAACCCCTGTCGTCGGGAGATACGTGCCCACGAGTCCTGGAAGCGCGACTCGGGTACAGGCGCCCTTGCGGGGGGGTACTGGATGTGGAACAGCACTGGGGTCGAAGCCACAAAAGCATCCGCCCTCATGGAGCCTCTCCTCGGCCTAAAAATCCAGATTTTAGCCTTGACGGCGCCCCCATGTGGAGAACCAGGGCCCGCGGGGGGGTCTGGCCAGGCTCACTTCAACCCAGGAACACCTCTCTGACTTGGGATAGGCGACCGGCAAAAGTCCCCCCACGCAGCTGCGGAAGCCTGGGTTCAGCCAAGGTGCAGACCTCCAGCCGAACAGGGACTCATAGCCAAAACGCATACCCAGGCCTACGGAGGTGAAAACCAGCTTAAATGAGTCGAAATGTGTCGGGGCTGAGAGGTACCTCTCTCTCATATATTCTGCCGGTGGTGTGCAAAACTGGGTCTTTGCATGGAGTGTCACCCTATACCCACTTTAGGGACGCATGCAAAAAAGTGCCCGATCGCCTGGAACTGTCAGGCGGATTCGGCTCCCTGGAATTTCCTCATTCTGGTTCTTTTTCACTTTTTGTCTCTTTTGCGACATCTAGTGGGCAGGCTGCATTACTGCAACCGGGGACACCTCAAAACGCTTGGAACTGGGGAGCGGGCTCAATTTACAAACGTTTTGCGGGTCCTGGAAGTCAAAATTGTGACTTCTGAAAACGACTAAGTATCAAGGACTCATCGCGCGAATCGCTCTGGAACTGAAATCGGATGCGCGCACTGACATGCTCCCCTCTCTGGAAGTCTGACACAAGTTGAAAAATTTTCTAAGTCCCCAAAAATTTTTTTTTTCAACTTTTTTTCAATTTTCCCCCTGTGGGATATATATTTTACCCACACTTTTGGAGCCCTCCTGGGATGCCCTCTAACATACTAGAACCTCATTTTGTGGAAGTTTTCACAAAATTGTGAAATTTTCAAAAAGTCAGAAATTTTGCCAAAAACGACTAAGTATCAAGGACTCATCGCGCGAATCGCTCTGGAACTGAAATCGGATGCGCGCACTGACACGCTCCCCTGTCTGGAAGTCTGACAAAAGTTGAAAAATTTTCTAAGTCCCCAAAAATTTTTTTTTTCAACTTTTTTTCAATTTTCCCCCTGTGGGATATATATTTTACCCACACTTTTGGAGCCCTCCTGGGATGCCCTCTAACATACTAGAACCTCATTTTGTGGAAGTTTTCACAAAATTGTGAAATTTTCCAAAAAGTCAGAAATTTTGCAAAAACGACTAAGTATCAAGGACTCATCGCGCGAATCGCTCTGGAACTGAAATCGGATGCGCGCACTGACATGCTCCCTCTCTGGAAGTCTGACACATGTGTGAAAATTTTCTAAGTCCCCAAAAATTTTTTTTTTCCAACTTTTTTTCAATTTTCCCCTGTGGGATATATATTTTACCCACACTTTGGAGCCCTCCTGGGATGCCCTCTAACATACTAGAACCTCATTTTGTGGAAGTTTCACAAAATTGTGAAATTTTCAAAAAGTCAGAAATTTTGCCAAAACTGACTAAGTATCAAGGACTCATCGCGCGAATCGCTCTGGAACTGAAATCGGATGCGCGCACTGACACGCTCCCCTGTCTGGAAGTCTGACAAAAGTTGAAAAATTTTCTAAGTCCCCAAAAATTTTTTTTTCAACCTTTTTTCAATTTTCCCCCTGTGGGATATATATTTTACCCACACTTTTGGAGCCTCCTGGGATGCCCTCTAACATACTAGAACCTCATTTTGTGGAAGTTTTCACAAAATTGTGAAATTTTCAAAAGTCAGAAATTTTGCCAAAAACGACTAAGTATCAAGGACTCATCGCGCGAATCGCTCTGGAACTGAAATCGGATGCGCGCACTGACACGCTCCCTGTCTGGAAGTCTGACAAAAGTTGAAAAATTTTCTAAGTCCCCAAAAATTTTTTTTTTTCAACTTTTTTTCATTTTCCCCCTGTGGGATATATATTTTACCCACACTTTTGGAGCCCTCCTGGGATGCCCTCTAACATACTAGAACCTCATTTTGTGGAAGTTTTCACAAAATTGTGAAATTTTCCAAAAAGTCAGAAATTTTGCAAAAACGACTAAGTATCAAGGACTCATCGCGCGAATCGCTCTGGAACTGAAATCGGATGCGCGCACTGACACGCTCCCCTGTCTGGAAGTCTGACAAAAGTTGAAAAATTTTCTAAGTCCCCAAAAATTTTTTTTCAACTTTTTTTCAATTTTCCCCCTGTGGGATATATATTTTACCCACACTTTTGGAGCCCTCCTGGGATGCCCTCTAACATACTAGAACCTCATTTTGTGGAAGTTTTCACAAAATTGTGAAATTTTCAAAAAGTCAAGAATTTTGCCAAAACACTAAGTATCAAGGACTCATCGCGCGAATCGCTCTGGAACTGAAATCGGATGCGCGCACTGACACGCTCCCCTGTCTGGAAGTCTG
>NW_027364556.1:102500-112500 GCF_046119375.1 Phyllobates terribilis
CATCGCGCGAATCGCTCTGGAACTGAAATCGGATGCGCGCACTGACATGCTCCCCTCTCTGGAAGTCTGACACATGTGTGAAAATTTTCTAAGTCCCCAAAAATTTTTTTTTTCAACTTTTTTTCAATTTTCCCCCTGTGGGATATATATTTTACCCACACTTTTGGAGCCCTCCTGGGATGCCCTCTAACATACTAGAACCTCATTTTGTGGAAGTTTTCACAAAATTGTGAAATTTTCAAAAAGTCAGAAATTTTGCCAAAAACGACTAAGTATCAAGGACTCATCGCGCGAATCGCTCTGGAACTGAAATCGGATGCGCGCACTGACACGCTCCCCTGTCTGGAAGTCTGACAAAAGTTGAAAAATTTTCTAAGTCCCCAAAAATTTTTTTTTTCAACTTTTTTTCAATTTTCCCCCTGTGGGATATATATTTTACCCACACTTTTGGAGCCCTCCTGGGATGCCCTCTAACATACTAGAACCTCATTTTGTGGAAGTTTTCACAAAATTGTGAAATTTTCCAAAAAGTCAGAAATTTTGCAAAAACGACTAAGTATCAAGGACTCATCGCGCGAATCGCTCTGGAACTGAAATCGGATGCGCGCACTGACATGCTCCCCTCTCTGGAAGTCTGACACATGTGTGAAAATTTTCTAAGTCCCCAAAAATTTTTTTTTTCAACTTTTTTTCAATTTTCCCCCTGTGGGATATATATTTTACCCACACTTTTGGAGCCCTCCTGGGATGCCCTCTAACATACTAGAACCTCATTTTGTGGAAGTTTTCACAAAATTGTGAAATTTTCAAAAAGTCAGAAATTTTGCCAAAAACGACTAAGTATCAAGGACTCATCGCGCGAATCGCTCTGGAACTGAAATCGGATGCGCGCACTGACACGCTCCCCTGTCTGGAAGTCTGACAAAAGTTGAAAAATTTTCTAAGTCCCCAAAAATTTTTTTTTTCAACTTTTTTTCAATTTTCCCCCTGTGGGATATATATTTTACCCACACTTTTGGAGCCCTCCTGGGATGCCCTCTAACATACTAGAACCTCATTTTGTGGAAGTTTTCACAAAATTGTGAAATTTTCAAAAAAGTCAGAAATTTTGCAAAAACGACTAAGTATCAAGGACTCATCGCGCGAATCGCTCTGGAACTGAAATCGGATGCGCGCACTGACATGCTCCCCTCTCTGGAAGTCTGACACATGTGTGAAAATTTTCTAAGTCCCCAAAAATTTTTTTTTTCAACTTTTTTTCAATTTTCCCCCTGTGGGATATATATTTTACCCACACTTTTGGAGCCCTCCTGGGATGCCCTCTAACATACTAGAACCTCATTTTGTGGAAGTTTTCACAAAATTGTGAAATTTTCAAAAAGTCAGAAATTTTGCCAAAAACGACTAAGTATCAAGGACTCATCGCGCGAATCGCTCTGGAACTGAAATCGGATGCGCGCACTGACACGCTCCCCTGTCTGGAAGTCTGACACATGTGTGAAAATTTTCTAAGTCCCCAAAAATTTTTTTTTTCAACTTTTTTTCAATTTTCCCCCTGTGGGATATATATTTTACCCACACTTTTGGAGCCCTCCTGGGATGCCCTCTAACATACTAGAACCTCATTTTGTGGAAGTTTTCACAAAATTGTGAAATTTTCAAAAAGTCAGAAATTTTGCCAAAAACGACTAAGTATCAAGGACTCATCGCGCGAATCGCTCTGGAACTGAAATCGGATGCGCGCACTGACACGCTCCCCTGTCTGGAAGTCTGACAAAAGTTGAAAAATTTTCTAAGTCCCCAAAAATTTTTTTTTTCAACTTTTTTTCAATTTTCCCCCTGTGGGATATATATTTTACCCACACTTTTGGAGCCCTCCTGGGATGCCCTCTAACATACTAGAACCTCATTTTGTGGAAGTTTTCACAAAATTGTGAAATTTTCAAAAAGTCAGAAATTTTGCCAAAAACGACTAAGTATCAAGGACTCATCGCGCGAATCGCTCTGGAACTGAAATCGGATGCGCGCACTGACACGCTCCCCTGTCTGGAAGTCTGACAAAAGTTGAAAAATTTTCTAAGTCCCCAAAAATTTTTTTTTTCAACTTTTTTTCAATTTTCCCCCTGTGGGATATATATTTTACCCACACTTTTGGAGCCCTCCTGGGATGCCCTCTAGCATACTAGAACCTCATTTTGTGGAAGTTTTCACAAAATTGTGAAATTTTCCAAAAAGTCAGAAATTTTGCAAAAACGACTAAGTATCAAGGACTCATCGCGCGAATCGCTCTGGAACTGAAATCGGATGCGCGCACTGACACGCTCCCCTGTCTGGAAGTCTGACAAAAGTTGAAAAATTTTCTAAGTCCCCAAAAATTTTTTTTTTCAACTTTTTTTCAATTTTCCCCCTGTGGGATATATATTTTACCCACACTTTTGGAGCCCTCCTGGGATGCCCTCTAACATACTAGAACCTCATTTTGTGGAAGTTTTCACAAAATTGTGAAATTTTCCAAAAAGTCAGAAATTTTGCAAAAACGACTAAGTATCAAGGACTCATCGCGCGAATCGCTCTGGAACTGAAATCGGATGCGCGCACTGACACGCTCCCCTGTCTGGAAGTCTGACAAAAGTTGAAAAATTTTCTAAGTCCCCAAAAATTTTTTTTTTCAACTTTTTTTCAATTTTCCCCCTGTGGGATATATATTTTACCCACACTTTTGGAGCCCTCCTGGGATGCCCTCTAACATACTAGAACCTCATTTTGTGGAAGTTTTCACAAAATTGTGAAATTTTCCAAAAAGTCAGAAATTTTGCAAAAACGACTAAGTATCAAGGACTCATCGCGCGAATCGCTCTGGAACTGAAATCGGATGCGCGCACTGACACGCTCCCCTGTCTGGAAGTCTGACAAAAGTTGAAAAATTTTCTAAGTCCCCAAAAATTTTTTTTTTCAACTTTTTTTCAATTTTCCCCCTGTGGGATATATATTTTACCCACACTTTTGGAGCCCTCCTGGGATGCCCTCTAACATACTAGAACCTCATTTTGTGGAAGTTTTCACAAAATTGTGAAATTTTCCAAAAAGTCAGAAATTTTGCAAAAACGACTAAGTATCAAGGACTCATCGCGCGAATCGCTCTGGAACTGAAATCGGATGCGCGCACTGACACGCTCCCCTGTCTGGAAGTCTGACAAAAGTTGAAAAATTTTCTAAGTCCCCAAAAATTTTTTTTTTCAACTTTTTTTCAATTTTCCCCCTGTGGGATATATATTTTACCCACACTTTTGGAGCCCTCCTGGGATGCCCTCTAACATACTAGAACCTCATTTTGTGGAAGTTTTCACAAAATTGTGAAATTTTCCAAAAAGTCAGAAATTTTGCAAAAACGACTAAGTATCAAGGACTCATCGCGCGAATCGCTCTGGAACTGAAATCGGATGCGCGCACTGACACGCTCCCCTGTCTGGAAGTCTGACAAAAGTTGAAAAATTTTCTAAGTCCCCAAAAATTTTTTTTTTCAACTTTTTTTCAATTTTCCCCCTGTGGGATATATATTTTACCCACACTTTTGGAGCCCTCCTGGGATGCCCTCTAACATACTAGAACCTCATTTTGTGGAAGTTTTCACAAAATTGTGAAATTTTCAAAAAGTCAGAAATTTTGCCAAAAACGACTAAGTATCAAGGACTCATCGCGCGAATCGCTCTGGAACTGAAATCGGATGCGCGCACTGACACGCTCCCCTGTCTGGAAGTCTGACAAAAGTTGAAAAATTTTCTAAGTCCCCAAAAATTTTTTTTTTCAACTTTTTTTCAATTTTCCCCCTGTGGGATATATATTTTACCCACACTTTTGGAGCCCTCCTGGGATGCCCTCTAACATACTAGAACCTCATTTTGTGGAAGTTTTCACAAAATTGTGAAATTTTCAAAAAAGTCAGAAATTTTGCAAAAACGACTAAGTATCAAGGACTCATCGCGCGAATCGCTCTGGAACTGAAATCGGATGCGCGCACTGACATGCTCCCCTCTCTGGAAGTCTGACACATGTGTGAAAATTTTCTAAGTCCCCAAAAATTTTTTTTTTCAACTTTTTTTCAATTTTCCCCCTGTGGGATATATATTTTACCCACACTTTTGGAGCCCTCCTGGGATGCCCTCTAACATACTAGAACCTCATTTTGTGGAAGTTTTCACAAAATTGTGAAATTTTCAAAAAGTCAGAAATTTTGCCAAAAACGACTAAGTATCAAGGACTCATCGCGCGAATCGCTCTGGAACTGAAATCGGATGCGCGCACTGACACGCTCCCCTGTCTGGAAGTCTGACACATGTGTGAAAATTTTCTAAGTCCCCAAAAATTTTTTTTTTCAACTTTTTTTCAATTTTCCCCCTGTGGGATATATATTTTACCCACACTTTTGGAGCCCTCCTGGGATGCCCTCTAACATACTAGAACCTCATTTTGTGGAAGTTTTCACAAAATTGTGAAATTTTCAAAAAGTCAGAAATTTTGCCAAAAACGACTAAGTATCAAGGACTCATCGCGCGAATCGCTCTGGAACTGAAATCGGATGCGCGCACTGACACGCTCCCCTGTCTGGAAGTCTGACAAAAGTTGAAAAATTTTCTAAGTCCCCAAAAATTTTTTTTTTCAACTTTTTTTCAATTTTCCCCCTGTGGGATATATATTTTACCCACACTTTTGGAGCCCTCCTGGGATGCCCTCTAACATACTAGAACCTCATTTTGTGGAAGTTTTCACAAAATTGTGAAATTTTCCAAAAAGTCAGAAATTTTGCAAAAACGACTAAGTATCAAGGACTCATCGCGCGAATCGCTCTGGAACTGAAATCGGATGCGCGCACTGACACGCTCCCCTGTCTGGAAGTCTGACAAAAGTTGAAAAATTTTCTAAGTCCCCAAAAATTTTTTTTTTCAACTTTTTTTCAATTTTCCCCCTGTGGGATATATATTTTACCCACACTTTTGGAGCCCTCCTGGGATGCCCTCTAACATACTAGAACCTCATTTTGTGGAAGTTTTCACAAAATTGTGAAATTTTCCAAAAAGTCAGAAATTTTGCAAAAACGACTAAGTATCAAGGACTCATCGCGCGAATCGCTCTGGAACTGAAATCGGATGCGCGCACTGACACGCTCCCCTGTCTGGAAGTCTGACAAAAGTTGAAAAATTTTCTAAGTCCCCAAAAATTTTTTTTTTCAACTTTTTTTCAATTTTCCCCCTGTGGGATATATATTTTACCCACACTTTTGGAGCCCTCCTGGGATGCCCTCTAACATACTAGAACCTCATTTTGTGGAAGTTTTCACAAAATTGTGAAATTTTCCAAAAAGTCAGAAATTTTGCAAAAACGACTAAGTATCAAGGACTCATCGCGCGAATCGCTCTGGAACTGAAATCGGATGCGCGCACTGACACGCTCCCCTGTCTGGAAGTCTGACAAAAGTTGAAAAATTTTCTAAGTCCCCAAAAATTTTTTTTTTCAACTTTTTTTCAATTTTCCCCCTGTGGGATATATATTTTACCCACACTTTTGGAGCCCTCCTGGGATGCCCTCTAACATACTAGAACCTCATTTTGTGGAAGTTTTCACAAAATTGTGAAATTTTCCAAAAAGTCAGAAATTTTGCAAAAACGACTAAGTATCAAGGACTCATCGCGCGAATCGCTCTGGAACTGAAATCGGATGCGCGCACTGACATGCTCCCCTCTCTGGAAGTCTGACACATGTGTGAAAATTTTCTAAGTCCCCAAAAATTTTTTTTTTCAACTTTTTTTCAATTTTCCCCCTGTGGGATATATATTTTACCCACACTTTTGGAGCCCTCCTGGGATGCCCTCTAACATACTAGAACCTCATTTTGTGGAAGTTTTCACAAAATTGTGAAATTTTCAAAAAGTCAGAAATTTTGCCAAAAACGACTAAGTATCAAGGACTCATCGCGCGAATCGCTCTGGAACTGAAATCGGATGCGCGCACTGACACGCTCCCCTGTCTGGAAGTCTGACAAAAGTTGAAAAATTTTCTAAGTCCCCAAAAATTTTTTTTTTCAACTTTTTTTCAATTTTCCCCCTGTGGGATATATATTTTACCCACACTTTTGGAGCCCTCCTGGGATGCCCTCTAACATACTAGAACCTCATTTTGTGGAAGTTTTCACAAAATTGTGAAATTTTCAAAAAAGTCAGAAATTTTGCAAAAACGACTAAGTATCAAGGACTCATCGCGCGAATCGCTCTGGAACTGAAATCGGATGCGCGCACTGACATGCTCCCCTCTCTGGAAGTCTGACACATGTGTGAAAATTTTCTAAGTCCCCAAAAATTTTTTTTTTCAACTTTTTTTCAATTTTCCCCCTGTGGGATATATATTTTACCCACACTTTTGGAGCCCTCCTGGGATGCCCTCTAACATACTAGAACCTCATTTTGTGGAAGTTTTCACAAAATTGTGAAATTTTCAAAAAGTCAGAAATTTTGCCAAAAACGACTAAGTATCAAGGACTCATCGCGCGAATCGCTCTGGAACTGAAATCGGATGCGCGCACTGACACGCTCCCCTGTCTGGAAGTCTGACACATGTGTGAAAATTTTCTAAGTCCCCAAAAATTTTTTTTTTCAACTTTTTTTCAATTTTCCCCCTGTGGGATATATATTTTACCCACACTTTTGGAGCCCTCCTGGGATGCCCTCTAACATACTAGAACCTCATTTTGTGGAAGTTTTCACAAAATTGTGAAATTTTCAAAAAGTCAGAAATTTTGCCAAAAACGACTAAGTATCAAGGACTCATCGCGCGAATCGCTCTGGAACTGAAATCGGATGCGCGCACTGACACGCTCCCCTGTCTGGAAGTCTGACAAAAGTTGAAAAATTTTCTAAGTCCCCAAAAATTTTTTTTTTCAACTTTTTTTCAATTTTCCCCCTGTGGGATATATATTTTACCCACACTTTTGGAGCCCTCCTGGGATGCCCTCTAACATACTAGAACCTCATTTTGTGGAAGTTTTCACAAAATTGTGAAATTTTCAAAAAGTCAGAAATTTTGCCAAAAACGACTAAGTATCAAGGACTCATCGCGCGAATCGCTCTGGAACTGAAATCGGATGCGCGCACTGACACGCTCCCCTGTCTGGAAGTCTGACAAAAGTTGAAAAATTTTCTAAGTCCCCAAAAATTTTTTTTTTCAACTTTTTTTCAATTTTCCCCCTGTGGGATATATATTTTACCCACACTTTTGGAGCCCTCCTGGGATGCCCTCTAGCATACTAGAACCTCATTTTGTGGAAGTTTTCACAAAATTGTGAAATTTTCCAAAAAGTCAGAAATTTTGCAAAAACGACTAAGTATCAAGGACTCATCGCGCGAATCGCTCTGGAACTGAAATCGGATGCGCGCACTGACACGCTCCCCTGTCTGGAAGTCTGACAAAAGTTGAAAAATTTTCTAAGTCCCCAAAAATTTTTTTTTTCAACTTTTTTTCAATTTTCCCCCTGTGGGATATATATTTTACCCACACTTTTGGAGCCCTCCTGGGATGCCCTCTAACATACTAGAACCTCATTTTGTGGAAGTTTTCACAAAATTGTGAAATTTTCCAAAAAGTCAGAAATTTTGCAAAAACGACTAAGTATCAAGGACTCATCGCGCGAATCGCTCTGGAACTGAAATCGGATGCGCGCACTGACACGCTCCCCTGTCTGGAAGTCTGACAAAAGTTGAAAAATTTTCTAAGTCCCCAAAAATTTTTTTTTTCAACTTTTTTTCAATTTTCCCCCTGTGGGATATATATTTTACCCACACTTTTGGAGCCCTCCTGGGATGCCCTCTAACATACTAGAACCTCATTTTGTGGAAGTTTTCACAAAATTGTGAAATTTTCCAAAAAGTCAGAAATTTTGCAAAAACGACTAAGTATCAAGGACTCATCGCGCGAATCGCTCTGGAACTGAAATCGGATGCGCGCACTGACATGCTCCCCTCTCTGGAAGTCTGACACATGTGTGAAAATTTTCTAAGTCCCCAAAAATTTTTTTTTTCAACTTTTTTTCAATTTTCCCCCTGTGGGATATATATTTTACCCACACTTTTGGAGCCCTCCTGGGATGCCCTCTAACATACTAGAACCTCATTTTGTGGAAGTTTTCACAAAATTGTGAAATTTTCAAAAAGTCAGAAATTTTGCCAAAAACGACTAAGTATCAAGGACTCATCGCGCGAATCGCTCTGGAACTGAAATCGGATGCGCGCACTGACACGCTCCCCTGTCTGGAAGTCTGACACATGTGTGAAAATTTTCTAAGTCCCCAAAAATTTTTTTTTTCAACTTTTTTTCAATTTTCCCCCTGTGGGATATATATTTTACCCACACTTTTGGAGCCCTCCTGGGATGCCCTCTAACATACTAGAACCTCATTTTGTGGAAGTTTTCACAAAATTGTGAAATTTTCAAAAAGTCAGAAATTTTGCCAAAAACGACTAAGTATCAAGGACTCATCGCGCGAATCGCTCTGGAACTGAAATCGGATGCGCGCACTGACACGCTCCCCTGTCTGGAAGTCTGACAAAAGTTGAAAAATTTTCTAAGTCCCCAAAAATTTTTTTTTTCAACTTTTTTTCAATTTTCCCCCTGTGGGATATATATTTTACCCACACTTTTGGAGCCCTCCTGGGATGCCCTCTAACATACTAGAACCTCATTTTGTGGAAGTTTTCACAAAATTGTGAAATTTTCAAAAAGTCAGAAATTTTGCCAAAAACGACTAAGTATCAAGGACTCATCGCGCGAATCGCTCTGGAACTGAAATCGGATGCGCGCACTGACACGCTCCCCTGTCTGGAAGTCTGACACATGTGTGAAAATTTTCTAAGTCCCCAAAAATTTTTTTTTTCAACTTTTTTTCAATTTTCCCCCTGTGGGATATATATTTTACCCACACTTTTGGAGCCCTCCTGGGATGCCCTCTAACATACTAGAACCTCATTTTGTGGAAGTTTTCACAAAATTGTGAAATTTTCAAAAAGTCAGAAATTTTGCCAAAAACGACTAAGTATCAAGGACTCATCGCGCGAATCGCTCTGGAACTGAAATCGGATGCGCGCACTGACACGCTCCCCTGTCTGGAAGTCTGACAAAAGTTGAAAAATTTTCTAAGTCCCCAAAAATTTTTTTTTTCAACTTTTTTTCAATTTTCCCCCTGTGGGATATATATTTTACCCACACTTTTGGAGCCCTCCTGGGATGCCCTCTAACATACTAGAACCTCATTTTGTGGAAGTTTTCACAAAATTGTGAAATTTTCAAAAAAGTCAGAAATTTTGCAAAAACGACTAAGTATCAAGGACTCATCGCGCGAATCGCTCTGGAACTGAAATCGGATGCGCGCACTGACATGCTCCCCTCTCTGGAAGTCTGACACATGTGTGAAAATTTTCTAAGTCCCCAAAAATTTTTTTTTTCAACTTTTTTTCAATTTTCCCCCTGTGGGATATATATTTTACCCACACTTTTGGAGCCCTCCTGGGATGCCCTCTAACATACTAGAACCTCATTTTGTGGAAGTTTTCACAAAATTGTGAAATTTTCAAAAAGTCAGAAATTTTGCCAAAAACGACTAAGTATCAAGGACTCATCGCGCGAATCGCTCTGGAACTGAAATCGGATGCGCGCACTGACACGCTCCCCTGTCTGGAAGTCTGACACATGTGTGAAAATTTTCTAAGTCCCCAAAAATTTTTTTTTTCAACTTTTTTTCAATTTTCCCCCTGTGGGATATATATTTTACCCACACTTTTGGAGCCCTCCTGGGATGCCCTCTAACATACTAGAACCTCATTTTGTGGAAGTTTTCACAAAATTGTGAAATTTTCAAAAAGTCAGAAATTTTGCCAAAAACGACTAAGTATCAAGGACTCATCGCGCGAATCGCTCTGGAACTGAAATCGGATGCGCGCACTGACACGCTCCCCTGTCT
>NW_027364556.1:122500-130000 GCF_046119375.1 Phyllobates terribilis
AGCCGCCTGGGAGGACGAGGGTCGAGGGGGAAGGCAACGGTCGGGCTGGGGCACACCGCACGGTGAGAACCCCCTTCGCCTGCCTCCACACCTCTGTCGTCCTCCCCACTGACGTAGGGGCTCGGGAAAAGACTGGAAATCGCGAAGCTCGGCAGTGGCGCGGAGAGGCCACCCACCGCCGCCGCTGTCGCCACCGCCGCGGAGGCCGCCCTTTCGGACACGAGGGGCAGCGCGAGCCTCCGCTGGCCGGGTACGCATCTGGAAGAAAAGGGCCGCCCTCGGAGAAGATCGCTGTGCTTCCCCGCACAGGGAGCGATTCGGACGACGGGCCCCCACGCCTGGCTGGGTGGGCGCCCCGCCGTTCGCCCGTACGGGTCGTCGGACCACTGCCTTCGCTCGGTTCGGGTCAAACTCCCCACGGCTCGGCCACCTCCGCAGACGGGAGGCGAGGCCGGCATGCGCGCCCAAAGATAGGTGTCGGAAGCCCGGGGGTAGAGGAGGAAGGGGACCGCTCACCTTAAGCCAGCGCGGGCTCCAAAGCCCGGGCCGAGCGAGCGGCGCCACCTCCCCACCCGGGAGCGCTGCGCCAGATCGATCGGAGGAAGAGCAGGGGTGCATGTAGGGACTTGCCCAAGTACGGAGGCTGCAAACCCCTGTCGTCGGGAGATACGTGCCCACGAGTCCTGGAAGCGCGACTCGGGTACAGGCGCCCTTGCGGGGGGGTACTGGATGTGGAACAGCACTGGGGTCGAAGCCACAAAAGCATCCGCCCTCATGGAGCCTCTCCTCGGCCTAAAAATCCAGATTTTAGCCTTGACGGCGCCCCCATGTGGAGAACCAGGGCCCGCGGGGGGGTCTGGCCAGGCTCACTTCAACCCAGGAACACCTCTCTGACTTGGGATAGGCGACCGGCAAAAGTCCCCCCACGCAGCTGCGGAAGCCTGGGTTCAGCCAAGGTGCAGACCTCCAGCCGAACAGGGACTCATAGCCAAAACGCATACCCAGGCCTACGGAGGTGAAAACCAGCTTAAATGAGTCGAAATGTGTCGGGGCTGAGAGGTACCTCTCTCTCATATATTCTGCCGGTGGTGTGCAAAACTGGGTCTTTGCATGGAGTGTCACCCTATACCCACTTTAGGGACGCATGCAAAAAAGTGCCCGATCGCCTGGAACTGTCAGGCGGATTCGGCTCCCTGGAATTTCCTCATTCTGGTTCTTTTTCACTTTTTGTCTCTTTTGCGACATCTAGTGGGCAGGCTGCATTACTGCAACCGGGGACACCTCAAAACGCTTGGAACTGGGGAGCGGGCTCAATTTACAAACGTTTTGCGGGTCCTGGAAGTCAAAATTGTGACTTCTGAAAACGACTAAGTATCAAGGACTCATCGCGCGAATCGCTCTGGAACTGAAATCGGATGCGCGCACTGACATGCTCCCCTCTCTGGAAGTCTGACACAAGTTGAAAAATTTTCTAAGTCCCCAAAAATTTTTTTTTTCAACTTTTTTTCAATTTTCCCCCTGTGGGATATATATTTTACCCACACTTTTGGAGCCCTCCTGGGATGCCCTCTAACATACTAGAACCTCATTTTGTGGAAGTTTTCACAAAATTGTGAAATTTTCAAAAAAGTCAGAAATTTTGCAAAAACGACTAAGTATCAAGGACTCATCGCGCGAATCGCTCTGGAACTGAAATCGGATGCGCGCACTGACATGCTCCCCTCTCTGGAAGTCTGACACATGTGTGAAAATTTTCTAAGTCCCCAAAAATTTTTTTTTTCAACTTTTTTTCAATTTTCCCCCTGTGGGATATATATTTTACCCACACTTTTGGAGCCCTCCTGGGATGCCCTCTAACATACTAGAACCTCATTTTGTGGAAGTTTTCACAAAATTGTGAAATTTTCAAAAAGTCAGAAATTTTGCCAAAAACGACTAAGTATCAAGGACTCATCGCGCGAATCGCTCTGGAACTGAAATCGGATGCGCGCACTGACACGCTCCCCTGTCTGGAAGTCTGACAAAAGTTGAAAAATTTTCTAAGTCCCCAAAAATTTTTTTTTTCAACTTTTTTTCAATTTTCCCCCTGTGGGATATATATTTTACCCACACTTTTGGAGCCCTCCTGGGATGCCCTCTAACATACTAGAACCTCATTTTGTGGAAGTTTTCACAAAATTGTGAAATTTTCCAAAAAGTCAGAAATTTTGCAAAAACGACTAAGTATCAAGGACTCATCGCGCGAATCGCTCTGGAACTGAAATCGGATGCGCGCACTGACATGCTCCCCTCTCTGGAAGTCTGACACATGTGTGAAAATTTTCTAAGTCCCCAAAAATTTTTTTTTTCAACTTTTTTTCAATTTTCCCCCTGTGGGATATATATTTTACCCACACTTTTGGAGCCCTCCTGGGATGCCCTCTAACATACTAGAACCTCATTTTGTGGAAGTTTTCACAAAATTGTGAAATTTTCAAAAAGTCAGAAATTTTGCCAAAAACGACTAAGTATCAAGGACTCATCGCGCGAATCGCTCTGGAACTGAAATCGGATGCGCGCACTGACACGCTCCCCTGTCTGGAAGTCTGACAAAAGTTGAAAAATTTTCTAAGTCCCCAAAAATTTTTTTTTTCAACTTTTTTTCAATTTTCCCCCTGTGGGATATATATTTTACCCACACTTTTGGAGCCCTCCTGGGATGCCCTCTAACATACTAGAACCTCATTTTGTGGAAGTTTTCACAAAATTGTGAAATTTTCAAAAAAGTCAGAAATTTTGCAAAAACGACTAAGTATCAAGGACTCATCGCGCGAATCGCTCTGGAACTGAAATCGGATGCGCGCACTGACATGCTCCCCTCTCTGGAAGTCTGACACATGTGTGAAAATTTTCTAAGTCCCCAAAAATTTTTTTTTTCAACTTTTTTTCAATTTTCCCCCTGTGGGATATATATTTTACCCACACTTTTGGAGCCCTCCTGGGATGCCCTCTAACATACTAGAACCTCATTTTGTGGAAGTTTTCACAAAATTGTGAAATTTTCAAAAAGTCAGAAATTTTGCCAAAAACGACTAAGTATCAAGGACTCATCGCGCGAATCGCTCTGGAACTGAAATCGGATGCGCGCACTGACACGCTCCCCTGTCTGGAAGTCTGACACATGTGTGAAAATTTTCTAAGTCCCCAAAAATTTTTTTTTTCAACTTTTTTTCAATTTTCCCCCTGTGGGATATATATTTTACCCACACTTTTGGAGCCCTCCTGGGATGCCCTCTAACATACTAGAACCTCATTTTGTGGAAGTTTTCACAAAATTGTGAAATTTTCAAAAAGTCAGAAATTTTGCCAAAAACGACTAAGTATCAAGGACTCATCGCGCGAATCGCTCTGGAACTGAAATCGGATGCGCGCACTGACACGCTCCCCTGTCTGGAAGTCTGACAAAAGTTGAAAAATTTTCTAAGTCCCCAAAAATTTTTTTTTTCAACTTTTTTTCAATTTTCCCCCTGTGGGATATATATTTTACCCACACTTTTGGAGCCCTCCTGGGATGCCCTCTAACATACTAGAACCTCATTTTGTGGAAGTTTTCACAAAATTGTGAAATTTTCAAAAAGTCAGAAATTTTGCCAAAAACGACTAAGTATCAAGGACTCATCGCGCGAATCGCTCTGGAACTGAAATCGGATGCGCGCACTGACACGCTCCCCTGTCTGGAAGTCTGACAAAAGTTGAAAAATTTTCTAAGTCCCCAAAAATTTTTTTTTTCAACTTTTTTTCAATTTTCCCCCTGTGGGATATATATTTTACCCACACTTTTGGAGCCCTCCTGGGATGCCCTCTAGCATACTAGAACCTCATTTTGTGGAAGTTTTCACAAAATTGTGAAATTTTCCAAAAAGTCAGAAATTTTGCAAAAACGACTAAGTATCAAGGACTCATCGCGCGAATCGCTCTGGAACTGAAATCGGATGCGCGCACTGACACGCTCCCCTGTCTGGAAGTCTGACAAAAGTTGAAAAATTTTCTAAGTCCCCAAAAATTTTTTTTTTCAACTTTTTTTCAATTTTCCCCCTGTGGGATATATATTTTACCCACACTTTTGGAGCCCTCCTGGGATGCCCTCTAACATACTAGAACCTCATTTTGTGGAAGTTTTCACAAAATTGTGAAATTTTCCAAAAAGTCAGAAATTTTGCAAAAACGACTAAGTATCAAGGACTCATCGCGCGAATCGCTCTGGAACTGAAATCGGATGCGCGCACTGACACGCTCCCCTGTCTGGAAGTCTGACAAAAGTTGAAAAATTTTCTAAGTCCCCAAAAATTTTTTTTTTCAACTTTTTTTCAATTTTCCCCCTGTGGGATATATATTTTACCCACACTTTTGGAGCCCTCCTGGGATGCCCTCTAACATACTAGAACCTCATTTTGTGGAAGTTTTCACAAAATTGTGAAATTTTCCAAAAAGTCAGAAATTTTGCAAAAACGACTAAGTATCAAGGACTCATCGCGCGAATCGCTCTGGAACTGAAATCGGATGCGCGCACTGACATGCTCCCCTCTCTGGAAGTCTGACACATGTGTGAAAATTTTCTAAGTCCCCAAAAATTTTTTTTTTCAACTTTTTTTCAATTTTCCCCCTGTGGGATATATATTTTACCCACACTTTTGGAGCCCTCCTGGGATGCCCTCTAACATACTAGAACCTCATTTTGTGGAAGTTTTCACAAAATTGTGAAATTTTCAAAAAGTCAGAAATTTTGCCAAAAACGACTAAGTATCAAGGACTCATCGCGCGAATCGCTCTGGAACTGAAATCGGATGCGCGCACTGACACGCTCCCCTGTCTGGAAGTCTGACACATGTGTGAAAATTTTCTAAGTCCCCAAAAATTTTTTTTTTCAACTTTTTTTCAATTTTCCCCCTGTGGGATATATATTTTACCCACACTTTTGGAGCCCTCCTGGGATGCCCTCTAACATACTAGAACCTCATTTTGTGGAAGTTTTCACAAAATTGTGAAATTTTCAAAAAGTCAGAAATTTTGCCAAAAACGACTAAGTATCAAGGACTCATCGCGCGAATCGCTCTGGAACTGAAATCGGATGCGCGCACTGACACGCTCCCCTGTCTGGAAGTCTGACAAAAGTTGAAAAATTTTCTAAGTCCCCAAAAATTTTTTTTTTCAACTTTTTTTCAATTTTCCCCCTGTGGGATATATATTTTACCCACACTTTTGGAGCCCTCCTGGGATGCCCTCTAACATACTAGAACCTCATTTTGTGGAAGTTTTCACAAAATTGTGAAATTTTCAAAAAGTCAGAAATTTTGCCAAAAACGACTAAGTATCAAGGACTCATCGCGCGAATCGCTCTGGAACTGAAATCGGATGCGCGCACTGACACGCTCCCCTGTCTGGAAGTCTGACACATGTGTGAAAATTTTCTAAGTCCCCAAAAATTTTTTTTTTCAACTTTTTTTCAATTTTCCCCCTGTGGGATATATATTTTACCCACACTTTTGGAGCCCTCCTGGGATGCCCTCTAACATACTAGAACCTCATTTTGTGGAAGTTTTCACAAAATTGTGAAATTTTCAAAAAGTCAGAAATTTTGCCAAAAACGACTAAGTATCAAGGACTCATCGCGCGAATCGCTCTGGAACTGAAATCGGATGCGCGCACTGACACGCTCCCCTGTCTGGAAGTCTGACAAAAGTTGAAAAATTTTCTAAGTCCCCAAAAATTTTTTTTTTCAACTTTTTTTCAATTTTCCCCCTGTGGGATATATATTTTACCCACACTTTTGGAGCCCTCCTGGGATGCCCTCTAACATACTAGAACCTCATTTTGTGGAAGTTTTCACAAAATTGTGAAATTTTCAAAAAAGTCAGAAATTTTGCAAAAACGACTAAGTATCAAGGACTCATCGCGCGAATCGCTCTGGAACTGAAATCGGATGCGCGCACTGACATGCTCCCCTCTCTGGAAGTCTGACACATGTGTGAAAATTTTCTAAGTCCCCAAAAATTTTTTTTTTCAACTTTTTTTCAATTTTCCCCCTGTGGGATATATATTTTACCCACACTTTTGGAGCCCTCCTGGGATGCCCTCTAACATACTAGAACCTCATTTTGTGGAAGTTTTCACAAAATTGTGAAATTTTCAAAAAGTCAGAAATTTTGCCAAAAACGACTAAGTATCAAGGACTCATCGCGCGAATCGCTCTGGAACTGAAATCGGATGCGCGCACTGACACGCTCCCCTGTCTGGAAGTCTGACACATGTGTGAAAATTTTCTAAGTCCCCAAAAATTTTTTTTTTCAACTTTTTTTCAATTTTCCCCCTGTGGGATATATATTTTACCCACACTTTTGGAGCCCTCCTGGGATGCCCTCTAACATACTAGAACCTCATTTTGTGGAAGTTTTCACAAAATTGTGAAATTTTCAAAAAGTCAGAAATTTTGCCAAAAACGACTAAGTATCAAGGACTCATCGCGCGAATCGCTCTGGAACTGAAATCGGATGCGCGCACTGACACGCTCCCCTGTCTGGAAGTCTGACAAAAGTTGAAAAATTTTCTAAGTCCCCAAAAATTTTTTTTTTCAACTTTTTTTCAATTTTCCCCCTGTGGGATATATATTTTACCCACACTTTTGGAGCCCTCCTGGGATGCCCTCTAACATACTAGAACCTCATTTTGTGGAAGTTTTCACAAAATTGTGAAATTTTCCAAAAAGTCAGAAATTTTGCAAAAACGACTAAGTATCAAGGACTCATCGCGCGAATCGCTCTGGAACTGAAATCGGATGCGCGCACTGACACGCTCCCCTGTCTGGAAGTCTGACAAAAGTTGAAAAATTTTCTAAGTCCCCAAAAATTTTTTTTTTCAACTTTTTTTCAATTTTCCCCCTGTGGGATATATATTTTACCCACACTTTTGGAGCCCTCCTGGGATGCCCTCTAACATACTAGAACCTCATTTTGTGGAAGTTTTCACAAAATTGTGAAATTTTCCAAAAAGTCAGAAATTTTGCAAAAACGACTAAGTATCAAGGACTCATCGCGCGAATCGCTCTGGAACTGAAATCGGATGCGCGCACTGACACGCTCCCCTGTCTGGAAGTCTGACAAAAGTTGAAAAATTTTCTAAGTCCCCAAAAATTTTTTTTTTCAACTTTTTTTCAATTTTCCCCCTGTGGGATATATATTTTACCCACACTTTTGGAGCCCTCCTGGGATGCCCTCTAACATACTAGAACCTCATTTTGTGGAAGTTTTCACAAAATTGTGAAATTTTCCAAAAAGTCAGAAATTTTGCAAAAACGACTAAGTATCAAGGACTCATCGCGCGAATCGCTCTGGAACTGAAATCGGATGCGCGCACTGACACGCTCCCCTGTCTGGAAGTCTGACAAAAGTTGAAAAATTTTCTAAGTCCCCAAAAATTTTTTTTTTCAACTTTTTTTCAATTTTCCCCCTGTGGGATATATATTTT
>NW_027364556.1:140000-142500 GCF_046119375.1 Phyllobates terribilis
TGGGTTCAGCCAAGGTGCAGACCTCCAGCCGAACAGGGACTCATAGCCAAAACGCATACCCAGGCCTACGGAGGTGAAAACCAGCTTAAATGAGTCGAAATGTGTCGGGGCTGAGAGGTACCTCTCTCTCATATATTCTGCCGGTGGTGTGCAAAACTGGGTCTTTGCATGGAGTGTCACCCTATACCCACTTTAGGGACGCATGCAAAAAAGTGCCCGATCGCCTGGAACTGTCAGGCGGATTCGGCTCCCTGGAATTTCCTCATTCTGGTTCTTTTTCACTTTTTGTCTCTTTTGCGACATCTAGTGGGCAGGCTGCATTACTGCAACCGGGGACACCTCAAAACGCTTGGAACTGGGGAGCGGGCTCAATTTACAAACGTTTTGCGGGTCCTGGAAGTCAAAATTGTGACTTCTGAAAACGACTAAGTATCAAGGACTCATCGCGCGAATCGCTCTGGAACTGAAATCGGATGCGCGCACTGACATGCTCCCCTCTCTGGAAGTCTGACACAAGTTGAAAAATTTTCTAAGTCCCCAAAAATTTTTTTTTTCAACTTTTTTTCAATTTTCCCCCTGTGGGATATATATTTTACCCACACTTTTGGAGCCCTCCTGGGATGCCCTCTAACATACTAGAACCTCATTTTGTGGAAGTTTTCACAAAATTGTGAAATTTTCAAAAAGTCAGAAATTTTGCCAAAAACGACTAAGTATCAAGGACTCATCGCGCGAATCGCTCTGGAACTGAAATCGGATGCGCGCACTGACACGCTCCCCTGTCTGGAAGTCTGACAAAAGTTGAAAAATTTTCTAAGTCCCCAAAAATTTTTTTTTTCAACTTTTTTTCAATTTTCCCCCTGTGGGATATATATTTTACCCACACTTTTGGAGCCCTCCTGGGATGCCCTCTAACATACTAGAACCTCATTTTGTGGAAGTTTTCACAAAATTGTGAAATTTTCCAAAAAGTCAGAAATTTTGCAAAAACGACTAAGTATCAAGGACTCATCGCGCGAATCGCTCTGGAACTGAAATCGGATGCGCGCACTGACATGCTCCCCTCTCTGGAAGTCTGACACATGTGTGAAAATTTTCTAAGTCCCCAAAAATTTTTTTTTTCAACTTTTTTTCAATTTTCCCCCTGTGGGATATATATTTTACCCACACTTTTGGAGCCCTCCTGGGATGCCCTCTAACATACTAGAACCTCATTTTGTGGAAGTTTTCACAAAATTGTGAAATTTTCAAAAAGTCAGAAATTTTGCCAAAAACGACTAAGTATCAAGGACTCATCGCGCGAATCGCTCTGGAACTGAAATCGGATGCGCGCACTGACACGCTCCCCTGTCTGGAAGTCTGACAAAAGTTGAAAAATTTTCTAAGTCCCCAAAAATTTTTTTTTTCAACTTTTTTTCAATTTTCCCCCTGTGGGATATATATTTTACCCACACTTTTGGAGCCCTCCTGGGATGCCCTCTAACATACTAGAACCTCATTTTGTGGAAGTTTTCACAAAATTGTGAAATTTTCAAAAAGTCAGAAATTTTGCCAAAAACGACTAAGTATCAAGGACTCATCGCGCGAATCGCTCTGGAACTGAAATCGGATGCGCGCACTGACACGCTCCCCTGTCTGGAAGTCTGACACATGTGTGAAAATTTTCTAAGTCCCCAAAAATTTTTTTTTTCAACTTTTTTTCAATTTTCCCCCTGTGGGATATATATTTTACCCACACTTTTGGAGCCCTCCTGGGATGCCCTCTAACATACTAGAACCTCATTTTGTGGAAGTTTTCACAAAATTGTGAAATTTTCCAAAAAGTCAGAAATTTTGCAAAAACGACTAAGTATCAAGGACTCATCGCGCGAATCGCTCTGGAACTGAAATCGGATGCGCGCACTGACACGCTCCCCTGTCTGGAAGTCTGACAAAAGTTGAAAAATTTTCTAAGTCCCCAAAAATTTTTTTTTTCAACTTTTTTTCAATTTTCCCCCTGTGGGATATATATTTTACCCACACTTTTGGAGCCCTCCTGGGATGCCCTCTAACATACTAGAACCTCATTTTGTGGAAGTTTTCACAAAATTGTGAAATTTTCAAAAAGTCAGAAATTTTGCCAAAAACGACTAAGTATCAAGGACTCATCGCGCGAATCGCTCTGGAACTGAAATCGGATGCGCGCACTGACACGCTCCCCTGTCTGGAAGTCTGACAAAAGTTGAAAAATTTTCTAAGTCCCCAAAAATTTTTTTTTTCAACTTTTTTTCAATTTTCCCCCTGTGGGATATATATTTTACCCACACTTTTGGAGCCCTCCTGGGATGCCCTCTAACATACTAGAACCTCATTTTGTGGAAGTTTTCACAAAATTGTGAAATTTTCCAAAAAGTCAGAAATTTTGCAAAAACGACTAAGTATCAAGGACTCATCGCGCGAATCGCTCTGGAACTGAAATCGGATGCGCGCACTGACACGCTCCCCTGTCTGGAAGTCTGAC
>NW_027364556.1:165000-180000 GCF_046119375.1 Phyllobates terribilis
TGTGACTTCTGAAAACGACTAAGTATCAAGGACTCATCGCGCGAATCGCTCTGGAACTGAAATCGGATGCGCGCACTGACATGCTCCCCTCTCTGGAAGTCTGACACAAGTTGAAAAATTTTCTAAGTCCCCAAAAATTTTTTTTTTCAACTTTTTTTCAATTTTCCCCCTGTGGGATATATATTTTACCCACACTTTTGGAGCCCTCCTGGGATGCCCTCTAACATACTAGAACCTCATTTTGTGGAAGTTTTCACAAAATTGTGAAATTTTCAAAAAAGTCAGAAATTTTGCAAAAACGACTAAGTATCAAGGACTCATCGCGCGAATCGCTCTGGAACTGAAATCGGATGCGCGCACTGACACGCTCCCCTGTCTGGAAGTCTGACAAAAGTTGAAAAATTTTCTAAGTCCCCAAAAATTTTTTTTTTCAACTTTTTTTCAATTTTCCCCCTGTGGGATATATATTTTACCCACACTTTTGGAGCCCTCCTGGGATGCCCTCTAACATACTAGAACCTCATTTTGTGGAAGTTTTCACAAAATTGTGAAATTTTCAAAAAGTCAGAAATTTTGCCAAAAACGACTAAGTATCAAGGACTCATCGCGCGAATCGCTCTGGAACTGAAATCGGATGCGCGCACTGACACGCTCCCCTGTCTGGAAGTCTGACAAAAGTTGAAAAATTTTCTAAGTCCCCAAAAATTTTTTTTTTCAACTTTTTTTCAATTTTCCCCCTGTGGGATATATATTTTACCCACACTTTTGGAGCCCTCCTGGGATGCCCTCTAACATACTAGAACCTCATTTTGTGGAAGTTTTCACAAAATTGTGAAATTTTCAAAAAAGTCAGAAATTTTGCAAAAACGACTAAGTATCAAGGACTCATCGCGCGAATCGCTCTGGAACTGAAATCGGATGCGCGCACTGACATGCTCCCCTCTCTGGAAGTCTGACACATGTGTGAAAATTTTCTAAGTCCCCAAAAATTTTTTTTTTCAACTTTTTTTCAATTTTCCCCCTGTGGGATATATATTTTACCCACACTTTTGGAGCCCTCCTGGGATGCCCTCTAACATACTAGAACCTCATTTTGTGGAAGTTTTCACAAAATTGTGAAATTTTCAAAAAGTCAGAAATTTTGCCAAAAACGACTAAGTATCAAGGACTCATCGCGCGAATCGCTCTGGAACTGAAATCGGATGCGCGCACTGACACGCTCCCCTGTCTGGAAGTCTGACACATGTGTGAAAATTTTCTAAGTCCCCAAAAATTTTTTTTTTCAACTTTTTTTCAATTTTCCCCCTGTGGGATATATATTTTACCCACACTTTTGGAGCCCTCCTGGGATGCCCTCTAACATACTAGAACCTCATTTTGTGGAAGTTTTCACAAAATTGTGAAATTTTCAAAAAGTCAGAAATTTTGCCAAAAACGACTAAGTATCAAGGACTCATCGCGCGAATCGCTCTGGAACTGAAATCGGATGCGCGCACTGACACGCTCCCCTGTCTGGAAGTCTGACACATGTGTGAAAATTTTCTAAGTCCCCAAAAATTTTTTTTTTCAACTTTTTTTCAATTTTCCCCCTGTGGGATATATATTTTACCCACACTTTTGGAGCCCTCCTGGGATGCCCTCTAACATACTAGAACCTCATTTTGTGGAAGTTTTCACAAAATTGTGAAATTTTCCAAAAAGTCAGAAATTTTGCAAAAACGACTAAGTATCAAGGACTCATCGCGCGAATCGCTCTGGAACTGAAATCGGATGCGCGCACTGACACGCTCCCCTGTCTGGAAGTCTGACAAAAGTTGAAAAATTTTCTAAGTCCCCAAAAATTTTTTTTTTCAACTTTTTTTCAATTTTCCCCCTGTGGGATATATATTTTACCCACACTTTTGGAGCCCTCCTGGGATGCCCTCTAACATACTAGAACCTCATTTTGTGGAAGTTTTCACAAAATTGTGAAATTTTCAAAAAGTCAGAAATTTTGCCAAAAACGACTAAGTATCAAGGACTCATCGCGCGAATCGCTCTGGAACTGAAATCGGATGCGCGCACTGACACGCTCCCCTGTCTGGAAGTCTGACACATGTGTGAAAATTTTCTAAGTCCCCAAAAATTTTTTTTTTCAACTTTTTTTCAATTTTCCCCCTGTGGGATATATATTTTACCCACACTTTTGGAGCCCTCCTGGGATGCCCTCTAACATACTAGAACCTCATTTTGTGGAAGTTTTCACAAAATTGTGAAATTTTCAAAAAGTCAGAAATTTTGCCAAAAACGACTAAGTATCAAGGACTCATCGCGCGAATCGCTCTGGAACTGAAATCGGATGCGCGCACTGACACGCTCCCCTGTCTGGAAGTCTGACAAAAGTTGAAAAATTTTCTAAGTCCCCAAAAATTTTTTTTTTCAACTTTTTTTCAATTTTCCCCCTGTGGGATATATATTTTACCCACACTTTTGGAGCCCTCCTGGGATGCCCTCTAACATACTAGAACCTCATTTTGTGGAAGTTTTCACAAAATTGTGAAATTTTCAAAAAAGTCAGAAATTTTGCAAAAACGACTAAGTATCAAGGACTCATCGCGCGAATCGCTCTGGAACTGAAATCGGATGCGCGCACTGACATGCTCCCCTCTCTGGAAGTCTGACACATGTGTGAAAATTTTCTAAGTCCCCAAAAATTTTTTTTTTCAACTTTTTTTCAATTTTCCCCCTGTGGGATATATATTTTACCCACACTTTTGGAGCCCTCCTGGGATGCCCTCTAACATACTAGAACCTCATTTTGTGGAAGTTTTCACAAAATTGTGAAATTTTCAAAAAGTCAGAAATTTTGCCAAAAACGACTAAGTATCAAGGACTCATCGCGCGAATCGCTCTGGAACTGAAATCGGATGCGCGCACTGACACGCTCCCCTGTCTGGAAGTCTGACACATGTGTGAAAATTTTCTAAGTCCCCAAAAATTTTTTTTTTCAACTTTTTTTCAATTTTCCCCCTGTGGGATATATATTTTACCCACACTTTTGGAGCCCTCCTGGGATGCCCTCTAACATACTAGAACCTCATTTTGTGGAAGTTTTCACAAAATTGTGAAATTTTCAAAAAGTCAGAAATTTTGCCAAAAACGACTAAGTATCAAGGACTCATCGCGCGAATCGCTCTGGAACTGAAATCGGATGCGCGCACTGACACGCTCCCCTGTCTGGAAGTCTGACAAAAGTTGAAAAATTTTCTAAGTCCCCAAAAATTTTTTTTTTCAACTTTTTTTCAATTTTCCCCCTGTGGGATATATATTTTACCCACACTTTTGGAGCCCTCCTGGGATGCCCTCTAACATACTAGAACCTCATTTTGTGGAAGTTTTCACAAAATTGTGAAATTTTCCAAAAAGTCAGAAATTTTGCAAAAACGACTAAGTATCAAGGACTCATCGCGCGAATCGCTCTGGAACTGAAATCGGATGCGCGCACTGACACGCTCCCCTGTCTGGAAGTCTGACAAAAGTTGAAAAATTTTCTAAGTCCCCAAAAATTTTTTTTTTCAACTTTTTTTCAATTTTCCCCCTGTGGGATATATATTTTACCCACACTTTTGGAGCCCTCCTGGGATGCCCTCTAACATACTAGAACCTCATTTTGTGGAAGTTTTCACAAAATTGTGAAATTTTCAAAAAAGTCAGAAATTTTGCAAAAACGACTAAGTATCAAGGACTCATCGCGCGAATCGCTCTGGAACTGAAATCGGATGCGCGCACTGACACGCTCCCCTGTCTGGAAGTCTGACAAAAGTTGAAAAATTTTCTAAGTCCCCAAAAATTTTTTTTTTCAACTTTTTTTCAATTTTCCCCCTGTGGGATATATATTTTACCCACACTTTTGGAGCCCTCCTGGGATGCCCTCTAACATACTAGAACCTCATTTTGTGGAAGTTTTCACAAAATTGTGAAATTTTCCAAAAAGTCAGAAATTTTGCAAAAACGACTAAGTATCAAGGACTCATCGCGCGAATCGCTCTGGAACTGAAATCGGATGCGCGCACTGACACGCTCCCCTGTCTGGAAGTCTGACAAAAGTTGAAAAATTTTCTAAGTCCCCAAAAATTTTTTTTTTCAACTTTTTTTCAATTTTCCCCCTGTGGGATATATATTTTACCCACACTTTTGGAGCCCTCCTGGGATGCCCTCTAACATACTAGAACCTCATTTTGTGGAAGTTTTCACAAAATTGTGAAATTTTCAAAAAAGTCAGAAATTTTGCAAAAACGACTAAGTATCAAGGACTCATCGCGCGAATCGCTCTGGAACTGAAATCGGATGCGCGCACTGACATGCTCCCCTCTCTGGAAGTCTGACACATGTGTGAAAATTTTCTAAGTCCCCAAAAATTTTTTTTTTCAACTTTTTTTCAATTTTCCCCCTGTGGGATATATATTTTACCCACACTTTTGGAGCCTTCCTGGGATGCCCTCTAACATACTAGAACCTCATTTTGTGGAAGTTTTCACAAAATTGTGAAATTTTCAAAAAGTCAGAAATTTTGCCAAAAACGACTAAGTATCAAGGACTCATCGCGCGAATCGCTCTGGAACTGAAATCGGATGCGCGCACTGACACGCTCCCCTGTCTGGAAGTCTGACACATGTGTGAAAATTTTCTAAGTCCCCAAAAATTTTTTTTTTCAACTTTTTTTCAATTTTCCCCCTGTGGGATATATATTTTACCCACACTTTTGGAGCCCTCCTGGGATGCCCTCTAACATACTAGAACCTCATTTTGTGGAAGTTTTCACAAAATTGTGAAATTTTCAAAAAGTCAGAAATTTTGCCAAAAACGACTAAGTATCAAGGACTCATCGCGCGAATCGCTCTGGAACTGAAATCGGATGCGCGCACTGACACGCTCCCCTGTCTGGAAGTCTGACAAAAGTTGAAAAATTTTCTAAGTCCCCAAAAATTTTTTTTTTCAACTTTTTTTCAATTTTCCCCCTGTGGGATATATATTTTACCCACACTTTTGGAGCCCTCCTGGGATGCCCTCTAACATACTAGAACCTCATTTTGTGGAAGTTTTCACAAAATTGTGAAATTTTCAAAAAAGTCAGAAATTTTGCAAAAACGACTAAGTATCAAGGACTCATCGCGCGAATCGCTCTGGAACTGAAATCGGATGCGCGCACTGACACGCTCCCCTGTCTGGAAGTCTGACAAAAGTTGAAAAATTTTCTAAGTCCCCAAAAATTTTTTTTTTCAACTTTTTTTCAATTTTCCCCCTGTGGGATATATATTTTACCCACACTTTTGGAGCCCTCCTGGGATGCCCTCTAACATACTAGAACCTCATTTTGTGGAAGTTTTCACAAAATTGTGAAATTTTCAAAAAAGTCAGAAATTTTGCAAAAACGACTAAGTATCAAGGACTCATCGCGCGAATCGCTCTGGAACTGAAATCGGATGCGCGCACTGACATGCTCCCCTCTCTGGAAGTCTGACACATGTGTGAAAATTTTCTAAGTCCCCAAAAATTTTTTTTTTCAACTTTTTTTCAATTTTCCCCCTGTGGGATATATATTTTACCCACACTTTTGGAGCCCTCCTGGGATGCCCTCTAACATACTAGAACCTCATTTTGTGGAAGTTTTCACAAAATTGTGAAATTTTCAAAAAGTCAGAAATTTTGCCAAAAACGACTAAGTATCAAGGACTCATCGCGCGAATCGCTCTGGAACTGAAATCGGATGCGCGCACTGACACGCTCCCCTGTCTGGAAGTCTGACAAAAGTTGAAAAATTTTCTAAGTCCCCAAAAATTTTTTTTTTCAACTTTTTTTCAATTTTCCCCCTGTGGGATATATATTTTACCCACACTTTTGGAGCCCTCCTGGGATGCCCTCTAACATACTAGAACCTCATTTTGTGGAAGTTTTCACAAAATTGTGAAATTTTCCAAAAAGTCAGAAATTTTGCAAAAACGACTAAGTATCAAGGACTCATCGCGCGAATCGCTCTGGAACTGAAATCGGATGCGCGCACTGACACGCTCCCCTGTCTGGAAGTCTGACAAAAGTTGAAAAATTTTCTAAGTCCCCAAAAATTTTTTTTTTCAACTTTTTTTCAATTTTCCCCCTGTGGGATATATATTTTACCCACACTTTTGGAGCCCTCCTGGGATGCCCTCTAACATACTAGAACCTCATTTTGTGGAAGTTTTCACAAAATTGTGAAATTTTCCAAAAAGTCAGAAATTTTGCAAAAACGACTAAGTATCAAGGACTCATCGCGCGAATCGCTCTGGAACTGAAATCGGATGCGCGCACTGACACGCTCCCCTGTCTGGAAGTCTGACAAAAGTTGAAAAATTTTCTAAGTCCCCAAAAATTTTTTTTTTCAACTTTTTTTCAATTTTCCCCCTGTGGGATATATATTTTACCCACACTTTTGGAGCCCTCCTGGGATGCCCTCTAACATACTAGAACCTCATTTTGTGGAAGTTTTCACAAAATTGTGAAATTTTCCAAAAAGTCAGAAATTTTGCAAAAACGACTAAGTATCAAGGACTCATCGCGCGAATCGCTCTGGAACTGAAATCGGATGCGCGCACTGACACGCTCCCCTGTCTGGAAGTCTGACAAAAGTTGAAAAATTTTCTAAGTCCCCAAAAATTTTTTTTTTCAACTTTTTTTCAATTTTCCCCCTGTGGGATATATATTTTACCCACACTTTTGGAGCCCTCCTGGGATGCCCTCTAACATACTAGAACCTCATTTTGTGGAAGTTTTCACAAAATTGTGAAATTTTCAAAAAAGTCAGAAATTTTGCAAAAACGACTAAGTATCAAGGACTCATCGCGCGAATCGCTCTGGAACTGAAATCGGATGCGCGCACTGACACGCTCCCCTGTCTGGAAGTCTGACAAAAGTTGAAAAATTTTCTAAGTCCCCAAAAATTTTTTTTTTCAACTTTTTTTCAATTTTCCCCCTGTGGGATATATATTTTACCCACACTTTTGGAGCCCTCCTGGGATGCCCTCTAACATACTAGAACCTCATTTTGTGGAAGTTTTCACAAAATTGTGAAATTTTCCAAAAAGTCAGAAATTTTGCAAAAACGACTAAGTATCAAGGACTCATCGCGCGAATCGCTCTGGAACTGAAATCGGATGCGCGCACTGACACGCTCCCCTGTCTGGAAGTCTGACAAAAGTTGAAAAATTTTCTAAGTCCCCAAAAATTTTTTTTTTCAACTTTTTTTCAATTTTCCCCCTGTGGGATATATATTTTACCCACACTTTTGGAGCCCTCCTGGGATGCCCTCTAACATACTAGAACCTCATTTTGTGGAAGTTTTCACAAAATTGTGAAATTTTCCAAAAAGTCAGAAATTTTGCAAAAACGACTAAGTATCAAGGACTCATCGCGCGAATCGCTCTGGAACTGAAATCGGATGCGCGCACTGACATGCTCCCCTCTCTGGAATTCTGACACATGTGTGAAAATTTTCTAAGTCCCCAAAAATTTTTTTTTTCAACTTTTTTTCAATTTTCCCCCTGTGGGATATATATTTTACCCACACTTTTGGAGCCCTCCTGGGATGCCCTCTAACATACTAGAACCTCATTTTGTGGAAGTTTTCACAAAATTGTGAAATTTTCAAAAAGTCAGAAATTTTGCCAAAAACGACTAAGTATCAAGGACTCATCGCGCGAATCGCTCTGGAACTGAAATCGGATGCGCGCACTGACACGCTCCCCTGTCTGGAAGTCTGACAAAAGTTGAAAAATTTTCTAAGTCCCCAAAAATTTTTTTTTTCAACTTTTTTTCAATTTTCCCCCTGTGGGATATATATTTTACCCACACTTTTGGAGCCCTCCTGGGATGCCCTCTAACATACTAGAACCTCATTTTGTGGAAGTTTTCACAAAATTGTGAAATTTTCCAAAAAGTCAGAAATTTTGCAAAAACGACTAAGTATCAAGGACTCATCGCGCGAATCGCTCTGGAACTGAAATCGGATGCGCGCACTGACACGCTCCCCTGTCTGGAAGTCTGACAAAAGTTGAAAAATTTTCTAAGTCCCCAAAAATTTTTTTTTTCAACTTTTTTTCAATTTTCCCCCTGTGGGATATATATTTTACCCACACTTTTGGAGCCCTCCTGGGATGCCCTCTAACATACTAGAACCTCATTTTGTGGAAGTTTTCACAAAATTGTGAAATTTTCAAAAAAGTCAGAAATTTTGCAAAAACGACTAAGTATCAAGGACTCATCGCGCGAATCGCTCTGGAACTGAAATCGGATGCGCGCACTGACACGCTCCCCTGTCTGGAAGTCTGACAAAAGTTGAAAAATTTTCTAAGTCCCCAAAAATTTTTTTTTTCAACTTTTTTTCAATTTTCCCCCTGTGGGATATATATTTTACCCACACTTTTGGAGCCCTCCTGGGATGCCCTCTAACATACTAGAACCTCATTTTGTGGAAGTTTTCACAAAATTGTGAAATTTTCCAAAAAGTCAGAAATTTTGCAAAAACGACTAAGTATCAAGGACTCATCGCGCGAATCGCTCTGGAACTGAAATCGGATGCGCGCACTGACACGCTCCCCTGTCTGGAAGTCTGACAAAAGTTGAAAAATTTTCTAAGTCCCCAAAAATTTTTTTTTTCAACTTTTTTTCAATTTTCCCCCTGTGGGATATATATTTTACCCACACTTTTGGAGCCCTCCTGGGATGCCCTCTAACATACTAGAACCTCATTTTGTGGAAGTTTTCACAAAATTGTGAAATTTTCCAAAAAGTCAGAAATTTTGCAAAAACGACTAAGTATCAAGGACTCATCGCGCGAATCGCTCTGGAACTGAAATCGGATGCGCGCACTGACACGCTCCCCTGTCTGGAAGTCTGACAAAAGTTGAAAAATTTTCTAAGTCCCCAAAAATTTTTTTTTTCAACTTTTTTTCAATTTTCCCCCTGTGGGATATATATTTTACCCACACTTTTGGAGCCCTCCTGGGATGCCCTCTAACATACTAGAACCTCATTTTGTGGAAGTTTTCACAAAATTGTGAAATTTTCAAAAAGTCAGAAATTTTGCCAAAAACGACTAAGTATCAAGGACTCATCGCGCGAATCGCTCTGGAACTGAAATCGGATGCGCGCACTGACACGCTCCCCTGTCTGGAAGTCTGACACATGTGTGAAAATTTTCTAAGTCCCCAAAAATTTTTTTTTTCAACTTTTTTTCAATTTTCCCCCTGTGGGATATATATTTTACCCACACTTTTGGAGCCCTCCTGGGATGCCCTCTAACATACTAGAACCTCATTTTGTGGAAGTTTTCACAAAATTGTGAAATTTTCAAAAAGTCAGAAATTTTGCCAAAAACGACTAAGTATCAAGGACTCATCGCGCGAATCGCTCTGGAACTGAAATCGGATGCGCGCACTGACACGCTCCCCTGTCTGGAAGTCTGACAAAAGTTGAAAAATTTTCTAAGTCCCCAAAAATTTTTTTTTTCAACTTTTTTTCAATTTTCCCCCTGTGGGATATATATTTTACCCACACTTTTGGAGCCCTCCTGGGATGCCCTCTAACATACTAGAACCTCATTTTGTGGAAGTTTTCACAAAATTGTGAAATTTTCAAAAAAGTCAGAAATTTTGCAAAAACGACTAAGTATCAAGGACTCATCGCGCGAATCGCTCTGGAACTGAAATCGGATGCGCGCACTGACATGCTCCCCTCTCTGGAAGTCTGACACATGTGTGAAAATTTTCTAAGTCCCCAAAAATTTTTTTTTTCAACTTTTTTTCAATTTTCCCCCTGTGGGATATATATTTTACCCACACTTTTGGAGCCTTCCTGGGATGCCCTCTAACATACTAGAACCTCATTTTGTGGAAGTTTTCACAAAATTGTGAAATTTTCAAAAAGTCAGAAATTTTGCCAAAAACGACTAAGTATCAAGGACTCATCGCGCGAATCGCTCTGGAACTGAAATCGGATGCGCGCACTGACACGCTCCCCTGTCTGGAAGTCTGACACATGTGTGAAAATTTTCTAAGTCCCCAAAAATTTTTTTTTTCAACTTTTTTTCAATTTTCCCCCTGTGGGATATATATTTTACCCACACTTTTGGAGCCCTCCTGGGATGCCCTCTAACATACTAGAACCTCATTTTGTGGAAGTTTTCACAAAATTGTGAAATTTTCAAAAAGTCAGAAATTTTGCCAAAAACGACTAAGTATCAAGGACTCATCGCGCGAATCGCTCTGGAACTGAAATCGGATGCGCGCACTGACACGCTCCCCTGTCTGGAAGTCTGACAAAAGTTGAAAAATTTTCTAAGTCCCCAAAAATTTTTTTTTTCAACTTTTTTTCAATTTTCCCCCTGTGGGATATATATTTTACCCACACTTTTGGAGCCCTCCTGGGATGCCCTCTAACATACTAGAACCTCATTTTGTGGAAGTTTTCACAAAATTGTGAAATTTTCAAAAAAGTCAGAAATTTTGCAAAAACGACTAAGTATCAAGGACTCATCGCGCGAATCGCTCTGGAACTGAAATCGGATGCGCGCACTGACACGCTCCCCTGTCTGGAAGTCTGACAAAAGTTGAAAAATTTTCTAAGTCCCCAAAAATTTTTTTTTTCAACTTTTTTTCAATTTTCCCCCTGTGGGATATATATTTTACCCACACTTTTGGAGCCCTCCTGGGATGCCCTCTAACATACTAGAACCTCATTTTGTGGAAGTTTTCACAAAATTGTGAAATTTTCAAAAAAGTCAGAAATTTTGCAAAAACGACTAAGTATCAAGGACTCATCGCGCGAATCGCTCTGGAACTGAAATCGGATGCGCGCACTGACATGCTCCCCTCTCTGGAAGTCTGACACATGTGTGAAAATTTTCTAAGTCCCCAAAAATTTTTTTTTTCAACTTTTTTTCAATTTTCCCCCTGTGGGATATATATTTTACCCACACTTTTGGAGCCCTCCTGGGATGCCCTCTAACATACTAGAACCTCATTTTGTGGAAGTTTTCACAAAATTGTGAAATTTTCAAAAAGTCAGAAATTTTGCCAAAAACGACTAAGTATCAAGGACTCATCGCGCGAATCGCTCTGGAACTGAAATCGGATGCGCGCACTGACACGCTCCCCTGTCTGGAAGTCTGACACATGTGTGAAAATTTTCTAAGTCCCCAAAAATTTTTTTTTTCAACTTTTTTTCAATTTTCCCCCTGTGGGATATATATTTTACCCACACTTTTGGAGCCCTCCTGGGATGCCCTCTAACATACTAGAACCTCATTTTGTGGAAGTTTTCACAAAATTGTGAAATTTTCCAAAAAGTCAGAAATTTTGCAAAAACGACTAAGTATCAAGGACTCATCGCGCGAATCGCTCTGGAACTGAAATCGGATGCGCGCACTGACACGCTCCCCTGTCTGGAAGTCTGACAAAAGTTGAAAAATTTTCTAAGTCCCCAAAAATTTTTTTTTTCAACTTTTTTTCAATTTTCCCCCTGTGGGATATATATTTTACCCACACTTTTGGAGCCCTCCTGGGATGCCCTCTAACATACTAGAACCTCATTTTGTGGAAGTTTTCACAAAATTGTGAAATTTTCCAAAAAGTCAGAAATTTTGCAAAAACGACTAAGTATCAAGGACTCATCGCGCGAATCGCTCTGGAACTGAAATCGGATGCGCGCACTGACACGCTCCCCTGTCTGGAAGTCTGACAAAAGTTGAAAAATTTTCTAAGTCCCCAAAAATTTTTTTTTTCAACTTTTTTTCAATTTTCCCCCTGTGGGATATATATTTTACCCACACTTTTGGAGCCCTCCTGGGATGCCCTCTAACATACTAGAACCTCATTTTGTGGAAGTTTTCACAAAATTGTGAAATTTTCCAAAAAGTCAGAAATTTTGCAAAAACGACTAAGTATCAAGGACTCATCGCGCGAATCGCTCTGGAACTGAAATCGGATGCGCGCACTGACATGCTCCCCTCTCTGGAAGTCTGACACATGTGTGAAAATTTTCTAAGTCCCCAAAAATTTTTTTTTTCAACTTTTTTTCAATTTTCCCCCTGTGGGATATATATTTTACCCACACTTTTGGAGCCCTCCTGGGATGCCCTCTAACATACTAGAACCTCATTTTGTGGAAGTTTTCACAAAATTGTGAAATTTTCAAAAAGTCAGAAATTTTGCCAAAAACGACTAAGTATCAAGGACTCATCGCGCGAATCGCTCTGGAACTGAAATCGGATGCGCGCACTGACACGCTCCCCTGTCTGGAAGTCTGACACATGTGTGAAAATTTTCTAAGTCCCCAAAAATTTTTTTTTTCAACTTTTTTTCAATTTTCCCCCTGTGGGATATATATTTTACCCACACTTTTGGAGCCCTCCTGGGATGCCCTCTAACATACTAGAACCTCATTTTGTGGAAGTTTTCACAAAATTGTGAAATTTTCAAAAAGTCAGAAATTTTGCCAAAAACGACTAAGTATCAAGGACTCATCGCGCGAATCGCTCTGGAACTGAAATCGGATGCGCGCACTGACACGCTCCCCTGTCTGGAAGTCTGACAAAAGTTGAAAAATTTTCTAAGTCCCCAAAAATTTTTTTTTTCAACTTTTTTTCAATTTTCCCCCTGTGGGATATATATTTTACCCACACTTTTGGAGCCCTCCTGGGATGCCCTCTAACATACTAGAACCTCATTTTGTGGAAGTTTTCACAAAATTGTGAAATTTTCAAAAAGTCAGAAATTTTGCCAAAAACGACTAAGTATCAAGGACTCATCGCGCGAATCGCTCTGGAACTGAAATCGGATGCGCGCACTGACACGCTCCCCTGTCTGGAAGTCTGACACATGTGTGAAAATTTTCTAAGTCCCCAAAAATTTTTTTTTTCAACTTTTTTTCAATTTTCCCCCTGTGGGATATATATTTTACCCACACTTTTGGAGCCCTCCTGGGATGCCCTCTAACATACTAGAACCTCATTTTGTGGAAGTTTTCACAAAATTGTGAAATTTTCAAAAAGTCAGAAATTTTGCCAAAAACGACTAAGTATCAAGGACTCATCGCGCGAATCGCTCTGGAACTGAAATCGGATGCGCGCACTGACACGCTCCCCTGTCTGGAAGTCTGACAAAAGTTGAAAAATTTTCTAAGTCCCCAAAAATTTTTTTTTTCAACTTTTTTTCAATTTTCCCCCTGTGGGATATATATTTTACCCACACTTTTGGAGCCCTCCTGGGATGCCCTCTAACATACTAGAACCTCATTTTGTGGAAGTTTTCACAAAATTGTGAAATTTTCAAAAAAGTCAGAAATTTTGCAAAAACGACTAAGTATCAAGGACTCATCGCGCGAATCGCTCTGGAACTGAAATCGGATGCGCGCACTGACATGCTCCCCTCTCTGGAAGTCTGACACATGTGTGAAAATTTTCTAAGTCCCCAAAAATTTTTTTTTTCAACTTTTTTTCAATTTTCCCCCTGTGGGATATATATTTTACCCACACTTTTGGAGCCCTCCTGGGATGCCCTCTAACATACTAGAACCTCATTTTGTGGAAGTTTTCACAAAATTGTGAAATTTTCAAAAAGTCAGAAATTTTGCCAAAAACGACTAAGTATCAAGGACTCATCGCGCGAATCGCTCTGGAACTGAAATCGGATGCGCGCACTGACACGCTCCCCTGTCTGGAAGTCTGACACATGTGTGAAAATTTTCTAAGTCCCCAAAAATTTTTTTTTTCAACTTTTTTTCAATTTTCCCCCTGTGGGATATATATTTTACCCACACTTTTGGAGCCCTCCTGGGATGCCCTCTAACATACTAGAACCTCATTTTGTGGAAGTTTTCACAAAATTGTGAAATTTTCAAAAAGTCAGAAATTTTGCCAAAAACGACTAAGTATCAAGGACTCATCGCGCGAATCGCTCTGGAACTGAAATCGGATGCGCGCACTGACACGCTCCCCTGTCTGGAAGTCTGACAAAAGTTGAAAAATTTTCTAAGTCCCCAAAAATTTTTTTTTTCAACTTTTTTTCAATTTTCCCCCTGTGGGATATATATTTTACCCACACTTTTGGAGCCCTCCTGGGATGCCCTCTAACATACTAGAACCTCATTTTGTGGAAGTTTTCACAAAATTGTGAAATTTTCCAAAAAGTCAGAAATTTTGCAAAAACGACTAAGTATCAAGGACTCATCGCGCGAATCGCTCTGGAACTGAAATCGGATGCGCGCACTGACACGCTCCCCTGTCTGGAAGTCTGACAAAAGTTGAAAAATTTTCTAAGTCCCCAAAAATTTTTTTTTTCAACTTTTTTTCAATTTTCCCCCTGTGGGATATATATTTTACCCACACTTTTGGAGCCCTCCTGGGATGCCCTCTAACATACTAGAACCTCATTTTGTGGAAGTTTTCACAAAATTGTGAAATTTTCCAAAAAGTCAGAAATTTTGCAAAAACGACTAAGTATCAAGGACTCATCGCGCGAATCGCTCTGGAACTGAAATCGGATGCGCGCACTGACACGCTCCCCTGTCTGGAAGTCTGACAAAAGTTGAAAAATTTTCTAAGTCCCCAAAAATTTTTTTTTTCAACTTTTTTTCAATTTTCCCCCTGTGGGATATATATTTTACCCACACTTTTGGAGCCCTCCTGGGATGCCCTCTAACATACTAGAACCTCATTTTGTGGAAGTTTTCACAAAATTGTGAAATTTTCCAAAAAGTCAGAAATTTTGCAAAAACGACTAAGTATCAAGGACTCATCGCGCGAATCGCTCTGGAACTGAAATCGGATGCGCGCACTGACACGCTCCCCTGTCTGGAAGTCTGACAAAAGTTGAAAAATTTTCTAAGTCCCCAAAAATTTTTTTTTTCAACTTTTTTTCAATTTTCCCCCTGTGGGATATATATTTTACCCACACTTTTGGAGCCCTCCTGGGATGCCCTCTAACATACTAG
>NW_027364556.1:190000-195000 GCF_046119375.1 Phyllobates terribilis
GCGCCCTTGCGGGGGGGTACTGGATGTGGAACAGCACTGGGGTCGAAGCCACAAAAGCATCCGCCCTCATGGAGCCTCTCCTCGGCCTAAAAATCCAGATTTTAGCCTTGACGGCGCCCCCATGTGGAGAACCAGGGCCCGCGGGGGGGTCTGGCCAGGCTCACTTCAACCCAGGAACACCTCTCTGACTTGGGATAGGCGACCGGCAAAAGTCCCCCCACGCAGCTGCGGAAGCCTGGGTTCAGCCAAGGTGCAGACCTCCAGCCGAACAGGGACTCATAGCCAAAACGCATACCCAGGCCTACGGAGGTGAAAACCAGCTTAAATGAGTCGAAATGTGTCGGGGCTGAGAGGTACCTCTCTCTCATATATTCTGCCGGTGGTGTGCAAAACTGGGTCTTTGCATGGAGTGTCACCCTATACCCACTTTAGGGACGCATGCAAAAAAGTGCCCGATCGCCTGGAACTGTCAGGCGGATTCGGCTCCCTGGAATTTCCTCATTCTGGTTCTTTTTCACTTTTTGTCTCTTTTGCGACATCTAGTGGGCAGGCTGCATTACTGCAACCGGGGACACCTCAAAACGCTTGGAACTGGGGAGCGGGCTCAATTTACAAACGTTTTGCGGGTCCTGGAAGTCAAAATTGTGACTTCTGAAAACGACTAAGTATCAAGGACTCATCGCGCGAATCGCTCTGGAACTGAAATCGGATGCGCGCACTGACATGCTCCCCTCTCTGGAAGTCTGACACAAGTTGAAAAATTTTCTAAGTCCCCAAAAATTTTTTTTTTCAACTTTTTTTCAATTTTCCCCCTGTGGGATATATATTTTACCCACACTTTTGGAGCCCTCCTGGGATGCCCTCTAACATACTAGAACCTCATTTTGTGGAAGTTTTCACAAAATTGTGAAATTTTCAAAAAAGTCAGAAATTTTGCAAAAACGACTAAGTATCAAGGACTCATCGCGCGAATCGCTCTGGAACTGAAATCGGATGCGCGCACTGACATGCTCCCCTCTCTGGAAGTCTGACACATGTGTGAAAATTTTCTAAGTCCCCAAAAATTTTTTTTTTCAACTTTTTTTCAATTTTCCCCCTGTGGGATATATATTTTACCCACACTTTTGGAGCCCTCCTGGGATGCCCTCTAACATACTAGAACCTCATTTTGTGGAAGTTTTCACAAAATTGTGAAATTTTCAAAAAGTCAGAAATTTTGCCAAAAACGACTAAGTATCAAGGACTCATCGCGCGAATCGCTCTGGAACTGAAATCGGATGCGCGCACTGACACGCTCCCCTGTCTGGAAGTCTGACAAAAGTTGAAAAATTTTCTAAGTCCCCAAAAATTTTTTTTTTCAACTTTTTTTCAATTTTCCCCCTGTGGGATATATATTTTACCCACACTTTTGGAGCCCTCCTGGGATGCCCTCTAACATACTAGAACCTCATTTTGTGGAAGTTTTCACAAAATTGTGAAATTTTCCAAAAAGTCAGAAATTTTGCAAAAACGACTAAGTATCAAGGACTCATCGCGCGAATCGCTCTGGAACTGAAATCGGATGCGCGCACTGACATGCTCCCCTCTCTGGAAGTCTGACACATGTGTGAAAATTTTCTAAGTCCCCAAAAATTTTTTTTTTCAACTTTTTTTCAATTTTCCCCCTGTGGGATATATATTTTACCCACACTTTTGGAGCCCTCCTGGGATGCCCTCTAACATACTAGAACCTCATTTTGTGGAAGTTTTCACAAAATTGTGAAATTTTCAAAAAGTCAGAAATTTTGCCAAAAACGACTAAGTATCAAGGACTCATCGCGCGAATCGCTCTGGAACTGAAATCGGATGCGCGCACTGACACGCTCCCCTGTCTGGAAGTCTGACAAAAGTTGAAAAATTTTCTAAGTCCCCAAAAATTTTTTTTTTCAACTTTTTTTCAATTTTCCCCCTGTGGGATATATATTTTACCCACACTTTTGGAGCCCTCCTGGGATGCCCTCTAACATACTAGAACCTCATTTTGTGGAAGTTTTCACAAAATTGTGAAATTTTCCAAAAAGTCAGAAATTTTGCAAAAACGACTAAGTATCAAGGACTCATCGCGCGAATCGCTCTGGAACTGAAATCGGATGCGCGCACTGACACGCTCCCCTGTCTGGAAGTCTGACAAAAGTTGAAAAATTTTCTAAGTCCCCAAAAATTTTTTTTTTCAACTTTTTTTCAATTTTCCCCCTGTGGGATATATATTTTACCCACACTTTTGGAGCCCTCCTGGGATGCCCTCTAACATACTAGAACCTCATTTTGTGGAAGTTTTCACAAAATTGTGAAATTTTCAAAAAAGTCAGAAATTTTGCAAAAACGACTAAGTATCAAGGACTCATCGCGCGAATCGCTCTGGAACTGAAATCGGATGCGCGCACTGACACGCTCCCCTGTCTGGAAGTCTGACAAAAGTTGAAAAATTTTCTAAGTCCCCAAAAATTTTTTTTTTCAACTTTTTTTCAATTTTCCCCCTGTGGGATATATATTTTACCCACACTTTTGGAGCCCTCCTGGGATGCCCTCTAACATACTAGAACCTCATTTTGTGGAAGTTTTCACAAAATTGTGAAATTTTCCAAAAAGTCAGAAATTTTGCAAAAACGACTAAGTATCAAGGACTCATCGCGCGAATCGCTCTGGAACTGAAATCGGATGCGCGCACTGACACGCTCCCCTGTCTGGAAGTCTGACAAAAGTTGAAAAATTTTCTAAGTCCCCAAAAATTTTTTTTTTCAACTTTTTTTCAATTTTCCCCCTGTGGGATATATATTTTACCCACACTTTTGGAGCCCTCCTGGGATGCCCTCTAACATACTAGAACCTCATTTTGTGGAAGTTTTCACAAAATTGTGAAATTTTCCAAAAAGTCAGAAATTTTGCAAAAACGACTAAGTATCAAGGACTCATCGCGCGAATCGCTCTGGAACTGAAATCGGATGCGCGCACTGACACGCTCCCCTGTCTGGAAGTCTGACAAAAGTTGAAAAATTTTCTAAGTCCCCAAAAATTTTTTTTTTCAACTTTTTTTCAATTTTCCCCCTGTGGGATATATATTTTACCCACACTTTTGGAGCCCTCCTGGGATGCCCTCTAACATACTAGAACCTCATTTTGTGGAAGTTTTCACAAAATTGTGAAATTTTCAAAAAGTCAGAAATTTTGCCAAAAACGACTAAGTATCAAGGACTCATCGCGCGAATCGCTCTGGAACTGAAATCGGATGCGCGCACTGACACGCTCCCCTGTCTGGAAGTCTGACACATGTGTGAAAATTTTCTAAGTCCCCAAAAATTTTTTTTTTCAACTTTTTTTCAATTTTCCCCCTGTGGGATATATATTTTACCCACACTTTTGGAGCCCTCCTGGGATGCCCTCTAACATACTAGAACCTCATTTTGTGGAAGTTTTCACAAAATTGTGAAATTTTCAAAAAGTCAGAAATTTTGCCAAAAACGACTAAGTATCAAGGACTCATCGCGCGAATCGCTCTGGAACTGAAATCGGATGCGCGCACTGACACGCTCCCCTGTCTGGAAGTCTGACAAAAGTTGAAAAATTTTCTAAGTCCCCAAAAATTTTTTTTTTCAACTTTTTTTCAATTTTCCCCCTGTGGGATATATATTTTACCCACACTTTTGGAGCCCTCCTGGGATGCCCTCTAACATACTAGAACCTCATTTTGTGGAAGTTTTCACAAAATTGTGAAATTTTCAAAAAAGTCAGAAATTTTGCAAAAACGACTAAGTATCAAGGACTCATCGCGCGAATCGCTCTGGAACTGAAATCGGATGCGCGCACTGACATGCTCCCCTCTCTGGAAGTCTGACACATGTGTGAAAATTTTCTAAGTCCCCAAAAATTTTTTTTTTCAACTTTTTTTCAATTTTCCCCCTGTGGGATATATATTTTACCCACACTTTTGGAGCCTTCCTGGGATGCCCTCTAACATACTAGAACCTCATTTTGTGGAAGTTTTCACAAAATTGTGAAATTTTCAAAAAGTCAGAAATTTTGCCAAAAACGACTAAGTATCAAGGACTCATCGCGCGAATCGCTCTGGAACTGAAATCGGATGCGCGCACTGACACGCTCCCCTGTCTGGAAGTCTGACACATGTGTGAAAATTTTCTAAGTCCCCAAAAATTTTTTTTTTCAACTTTTTTTCAATTTTCCCCCTGTGGGATATATATTTTACCCACACTTTTGGAGCCCTCCTGGGATGCCCTCTAACATACTAGAACCTCATTTTGTGGAAGTTTTCACAAAATTGTGAAATTTTCAAAAAGTCAGAAATTTTGCCAAAAACGACTAAGTATCAAGGACTCATCGCGCGAATCGCTCTGGAACTGAAATCGGATGCGCGCACTGACACGCTCCCCTGTCTGGAAGTCTGACAAAAGTTGAAAAATTTTCTAAGTCCCCAAAAATTTTTTTTTTCAACTTTTTTTCAATTTTCCCCCTGTGGGATATATATTTTACCCACACTTTTGGAGCCCTCCTGGGATGCCCTCTAACATACTAGAACCTCATTTTGTGGAAGTTTTCACAAAATTGTGAAATTTTCAAAAAAGTCAGAAATTTTGCAAAAACGACTAAGTATCAAGGACTCATCGCGCGAATCGCTCTGGAACTGAAATCGGATGCGCGCACTGACACGCTCCCCTGTCTGGAAGTCTGACAAAAGTTGAAAAATTTTCTAAGTCCCCAAAAATTTTTTTTTTCAACTTTTTTTCAATTTTCCCCCTGTGGGATATATATTTTACCCACACTTTTGGAGCCCTCCTGGGATGCCCTCTAACATACTAGAACCTCATTTTGTGGAAGTTTTCACAAAATTGTGAAATTTTCAAAAAAGTCAGAAATTTTGCAAAAACGACTAAGTATCAAGGACTCATCGCGCGAATCGCTCTGGAACTGAAATCGGATGCGCGCACTGACATGCTCCCCTCTCTGGA
>NW_027364556.1:207500-209253 GCF_046119375.1 Phyllobates terribilis
CTAAGTATCAAGGACTCATCGCGCGAATCGCTCTGGAACTGAAATCGGATGCGCGCACTGACATGCTCCCCTCTCTGGAAGTCTGACACAAGTTGAAAAATTTTCTAAGTCCCCAAAAATTTTTTTTTTCAACTTTTTTTCAATTTTCCCCCTGTGGGATATATATTTTACCCACACTTTTGGAGCCCTCCTGGGATGCCCTCTAACATACTAGAACCTCATTTTGTGGAAGTTTTCACAAAATTGTGAAATTTTCAAAAAAGTCAGAAATTTTGCAAAAACGACTAAGTATCAAGGACTCATCGCGCGAATCGCTCTGGAACTGAAATCGGATGCGCGCACTGACACGCTCCCCTGTCTGGAAGTCTGACAAAAGTTGAAAAATTTTCTAAGTCCCCAAAAATTTTTTTTTTCAACTTTTTTTCAATTTTCCCCCTGTGGGATATATATTTTACCCACACTTTTGGAGCCCTCCTGGGATGCCCTCTAACATACTAGAACCTCATTTTGTGGAAGTTTTCACAAAATTGTGAAATTTTCAAAAAGTCAGAAATTTTGCCAAAAACGACTAAGTATCAAGGACTCATCGCGCGAATCGCTCTGGAACTGAAATCGGATGCGCGCACTGACACGCTCCCCTGTCTGGAAGTCTGACAAAAGTTGAAAAATTTTCTAAGTCCCCAAAAATTTTTTTTTTCAACTTTTTTTCAATTTTCCCCCTGTGGGATATATATTTTACCCACACTTTTGGAGCCCTCCTGGGATGCCCTCTAACATACTAGAACCTCATTTTGTGGAAGTTTTCACAAAATTGTGAAATTTTCAAAAAAGTCAGAAATTTTGCAAAAACGACTAAGTATCAAGGACTCATCGCGCGAATCGCTCTGGAACTGAAATCGGATGCGCGCACTGACATGCTCCCCTCTCTGGAAGTCTGACACATGTGTGAAAATTTTCTAAGTCCCCAAAAATTTTTTTTTTCAACTTTTTTTCAATTTTCCCCCTGTGGGATATATATTTTACCCACACTTTTGGAGCCCTCCTGGGATGCCCTCTAACATACTAGAACCTCATTTTGTGGAAGTTTTCACAAAATTGTGAAATTTTCAAAAAGTCAGAAATTTTGCCAAAAACGACTAAGTATCAAGGACTCATCGCGCGAATCGCTCTGGAACTGAAATCGGATGCGCGCACTGACACGCTCCCCTGTCTGGAAGTCTGACACATGTGTGAAAATTTTCTAAGTCCCCAAAAATTTTTTTTTTCAACTTTTTTTCAATTTTCCCCCTGTGGGATATATATTTTACCCACACTTTTGGAGCCCTCCTGGGATGCCCTCTAACATACTAGAACCTCATTTTGTGGAAGTTTTCACAAAATTGTGAAATTTTCAAAAAGTCAGAAATTTTGCCAAAAACGACTAAGTATCAAGGACTCATCGCGCGAATCGCTCTGGAACTGAAATCGGATGCGCGCACTGACACGCTCCCCTGTCTGGAAGTCTGACACATGTGTGAAAATTTTCTAAGTCCCCAAAAATTTTTTTTTTCAACTTTTTTTCAATTTTCCCCCTGTGGGATATATATTTTACCCACACTTTTGGAGCCCTCCTGGGATGCCCTCTAACATACTAGAACCTCATTTTGTGGAAGTTTTCACAAAATTGTGAAATTTTCCAAAAAGTCAGAAATTTTGCAAAAACGACTAAGTATCAAGGACTCATCGCGCGAATCGCTCTGGAACTGAAATCGGA